>NC_080725.1:8492500-8750000 GCF_019097595.1 Hemibagrus wyckioides
CATGCCTGCAAGTGTTTGAACGCTTAGGAAGAGCTGCCAGTATTGTTTGAGAGTGAAATGCTTAAGACACTGGAAATTGTCATTGGGGTGGTGAAAACATTTGTGTTTGAGATAAAAGATGTTTGAGCAGAATTTCAGCATTTTTAAATCTAGAAACAGAAAGAAACAACTTGGAATATGACCATTTTTGTTAGACCCCACAATTCTTAGTTTTAAAGGAAATATTGCTGGGTTGTGTATTTTTTTTGTTTTCAATAATTGCATCAACTGATGACCACCTGACATCAGCAAAATGTTGCATTGTTCATTTGCGATGCTTTTACAGTCAAGCCCAAGCCTCGACACTATACTTCCATTGTGCTTAACTAACCCTAGGCTTGTATGTTTTGGATCTTGAGCCAAAAATTCTTTCTCCATATTTTGGTCTTCCCATCACTTTTGAGGTTAATCTTGGTTCTAGTACTTGTGTGGCTCAACTTTGTATTTCTGTATTTGTGGTTGAATTTTGTGTATCTGCTTCAGTTTAATGCTATAGAGTGGTTTGCATCTTGTGGTATGGCTTCTGTATGTCTGCTCTCAAAGTCATCTTTGTGCGATGGATTGTAATACCTTCGCCCCTGCCCTGTGGAAGTGGTTGATGTCAACTGACTATTGTTGAGGTTGATTTAGGTTTACAGCTCTTACAGTGTTTGCCATTAACTGCTGTTTTATTTGGCCTACCTGTTTAATATCTTGTTGTTAGTTGACCAGTGGTTTCTTTTTGGGTTGTTTTTCCTTTTCTCAGTTTCAAAATCGCTTTCTTCTCTTCCAGAGATAGCTTTGTTGTCTTACTGTTTGTTTATTCTTTAACAAATCTCATTTAACATGTAAAAGGTGCTGTGTTCTCATATGTTTAACACATTCAGATGTAAATATCATGACATTAAAGCTTAAATTCTGATTTGTCCCTTCATATTTATCTTTTTATTTTATCTTAAACATTTTTGGTGTATAGCAAAAACAACAGAATTGTCCTTCCTGTTACAATTCTTTCAGAGGGGACTATACCTAAAAACTTTACAGCCTAGCAAGAGGGAGAGTTCAGTTAAGGAGAAATGATGTAAAAGATGGATTTGTTTCTGGCAGTAATTTACTTTCATCTTGCAAAGATTTTATGTAGGTGAACTTTGTACCATGAAACCACAAACTTGTGAAACAATAGAACACAATGAGCCTGTATATGTGACAATGACTTTGTGGAGATTGTTTACTGTGTACTAAGCTTAACCTACTGTCAACTAGTGTTGACCTATTTGCTTAGACAAAAGTAAACTGCCATACAGAAGTGTAAGGGACCTTCTGACCTGAACACTGATTTTCATTGGGGCAATGGCTGGATGCTCATGGAGGGGGTGCTAATTGATTAATTTACAGACATGTTCCTCATTAACACTCTCTCCCAGGGCAGCTTGGCCATGTCTCCCACTTGGGATGATATCTGGAAAAGATGGGGTGTAAAGAACAGATGCTTTGTTAGACTCCGGCTAGGTCTGGGACTCTTGTGGAAGAGTGGCATGTAGACTGTAAAAATGTGGTCACTTGTTTCTTCAAATTTTTGTTGATTATAGTTTTTGACTATGTTGAGTTTTATTTTGTGTCTAGCTTATACTTGGATACAAGGCAATTTGAGTTTAGAGTACAAAGCTTTTCAGAAGTCTTGCTTAGCCTGAACTAGCAGGCAAAGTTCTGGCGCTCATTTTTGACCCTGATTGTTGCAGGTTGTAGACTACTTTTAAAATGTCCCAAAAAGTGTGCAGACAAGCAATGGAAACATTTTATGAAGGCCCTGGTTCTGAGATTGTGACAAACAGATTTTTAAGGCAAATTAGCCAAAACAGTAAGAGGAAGCTTAGAAGTGATCTACTAGGTTTAATTAGGCATGTATCCCTACGCATGTTACATTATCCTTGAAAGCCAGTGACATTTACTCCAAAAAATATCCTTCTATTAACTTTATACCCAACCTTTATGCATTTTGTTCAGGAACTCTGCAGTTTAACATTAGATTATGCAAGTTACCACTCAATTGTATGCCAGAAAAGTGCAGTCTTTTTCTCCAGAATATAATGGGGAATGGGATGGGTGATCTCAGGATATAAACCATGAAATTTGTAAGGATTTGCACAAATGTAACCGTTTTAAATCTTTCTGACAGGGAATTCAGAATAACACTGGCGAGCATTTGCACAGCTTGCAATATTATGCCATCTCCTTCTCTTTTTAAACCTGAAATGGTGGAAATGCTTCTTTTCCTGTCTTTTTATTAGGCTATTGTATTTGGGTGATTGCATTGTTTGCCATGATTTTTTTTTTAATGGTAAAATGGAGAAGCAAAAAAGCAGTCACATGCCTAAATACAGTTTCTTTGCACACATTGATTACAGTGGATCTTAATACTTCAGGTTTTTTTCCCCACTAATGTGACATTTGTACTTTGGGAAAGCACAGGTTATAGCTTCCAAGGCCTGATTTTTAAAACTTCAGTTTGACTGTTTCTGCTGATGTTTCTGTTTTGGGGAGCAGTAACTGATTATCTGATTTAAATTACCATAACAGCTAATATTTCAGTATCTTCTTTATCATATACTATAAACACACATTTGACTGTGGCGCTCCAATATTTTGATACATCTTACCATCTGATTTGGAGCTGAACACCCATTCAGTTAAATTCTGTTGTGTCCTTTGCACATATCTTTTGCAAAACCTATTGGCAAACATGCTGAGATATTTAAAATAATAAAGGACAGATAAACAGAAGTGTCTAAAAGAGATGGAGTGTCTCAGGTGAAGAGTACTAACACATTGCATATTATTCTAAAGATTTGGTGCATCGATTAAAGCAACCTTGGAAACTGCATCTGTTTAGAAAATTAATATGAAGCTATTTTTTTTTTTTTTAACACCAAAGATTTACTATTCTCACAAGATAAATTTATTCTGTCAGAATACATTCTCACTTTAGAAATCAGTAATGTGTACAGACTTGAAAATCATTGAATAAACTATAACTACAGGTTAAAGGAGAAGTTCACTTCCAGAACAAAAATACAAATAATTTCCTTACCCCCTTGTCATCCAAGATGTTCATGTCATGTGTTTCTTCAGTTGTAAAGAAATTGTTTTTTGAGGAAAACATTTCAGGATTTTTCTCCATATAGTGGACTTCAACATTTTAAAATTTCTAAAATGCAGATTCAAAGAGCTCTAAATGATCCCAGCCGAGGAAGTAGGGTCTTATTTAGTGAAACAATCTGCCATTTTCTTAGGAAAATAAGATTGTATACTTTTAAACCACAAAAGCTCGTCTAGCACTAGCTCTGAGAAGCACGTCCTCGACACCGCGTACCACGTAATCACGGTGAAAGGTCATGCGTGACGTAGGTGGAACTACAGACCCAGTGTTTACAAAAACGAATGTGCAAAGACCAAGGAAGTGTAAATAAGTCACATGCACTTTACTAACAAGAAGGTACATATAACTTTGTGTGATTCCATATGCAACAACTTTGCAGCGGTCCTGCTTCTCCACACTAGTAAACACTGGGTCTGTAGTTCCAGCTATGTCACACGTGACCTTTCGACGTGATTACATAGGCAGAAGTTGTTGTGTGTGGAATGACACAAAGTTATGTCTTTGTCAGTTTTTTGTTTAAAATGATCCGTTCATGTGTGTACCCGGGATGTGGAAATCGTGTTAACCTAAAATAAAGTTACTGCTCAAAAACAATGTGCTTGCTCACTCTGCACCTGGATATCAACACACCCAGACATTCTCCTATCTTTTTGTTAGTAAAGTGCATGTGACTTATTTACACTTCCTTGGTCTTTGCACATTCATTTTTGTAAACACTGGGTCTGTAGTTCCACCTACTTCATGCGTGACCTTTCGACGTGATTACGTAGTACGCAGTGTCGAGGACATGCTTCCCAGAGCCAGACATGACAAGGATTGGATGACAAGGGGGTAAAGAAATTATTTGTAAATTTTTGTTCTAGTAGTGAACTTCTCCTTTAATTTTTTTTGCTTCATTTCCTTTATAACAATGCTGTTTGAAGCAGAACAGCTTCCATATTAGACATCAATCATTTCATCTGGAATACTAGTTCTGTCACCTCAGTGTTCAGCTGAGTTGTGCTGATGAGCTCGGGCATAGAGAAAAAAAACCCCACAAAACACAGACAGCTCTGTACAGCCTATAATTTGCATCAGTGTAACTTAGAGCTGGGCGATATGTCCTAGAAATTGAATCTCCGATTTTTTAAAACAAAATCCGATTTTCGATTTTAAAATGATTATTTTTCTTTAAAAAAATTTAATAAAACACTAGAGACTATAGAATAGTTTTTTTTAGTTTGAGCAAACACAATATAACCAAACATATGAACTGCTAATTTGGACTAAAAGTGCAAACTTACTTTCGCTAACAAGTTTTTTTTTTTTTTTTTGTTATTTTAGAAAAACTATAATCAATACAACATCATAAAAACCTTTTTTGGGGATTTATAAAATGTAAACTTTCACCAGTCTGTACAAGTTCTAATTATTCTAGTAAAATAAAGTAATATAACAAAATATGAGGGATTTGTAAAGTGCAAACTGCAGACAATTATTTATTTTATAAAAAGTGATTTAAGTTCCCTGAAGATAAACAACTTTGTAAACAGTTCAACATGCAACTAACACACTAAATAAAATCAAACAGGAGCCAGACAGCATTTTACAACTGTGTACATGTGCACAATCGGGGGCGAGTCTAGGATTTTCATTTAAGGGGGACTCCGCCCCCAATGAGGGTATAATAGTAAAAAATATAAATAAATTAATAAAATAAATGTTTGATTAACAGGGTAGGATGGTAAACTTATTGCAGCATTCCACTGTATTGCATAGATGTGTATAACATTTGAATACTGAACAGACCAAATACGAGTCTTCCTGATCACTCACACACACACACACACACACCTGTCCTCTGATCCTCACTCTGCGACGCCGCGGTTTCTTCAGTCGGATTGAAGAACGCGCTGAAAGACGGGGAGGTGACGAAGTCTGCCGCCGTTTTTGTCGCTAGGCCATTTTTAACATTTCTATTCAGCCACCTTAAGAATTCTGCGATTCTCCATAAACTGTACAAAATTCACGATCGTCTCAGTCCCCTTTAAATTTCATATGATAACGGTGGCAGACTTCGGCTCTTCCCCATCTTTCAGCGCGTTCTTCAAACCGGACTGAAGAAACCACGCCTCTCTTAGAAACGAGCTCTTTGCGTCGCAGAACTACGGAAGCTCGCTCTGCCAAACCAAAGTGAAATCGGAAAATCTATTTTCGTTTTTTCAACATCGACATAAACCATAAATTTGAATTGATCGATAATAACGAGTAATCGCCGAGCTCTAGTGTAACTGTACTTTTTTGTTTGCCAGATATTTGACACACTTCTGTTTTCCTTTTCTCAGTATTCGGAGTGTGATGCAGAAGTACTTGGAAGAGAGAGATGAGCTCACCTTTGACAAAATCTTCAACCAGAAGATTGGTAAGTGTGCATTTAATTTGCTAGCAATAAATTATTCAAAATGTTTCTCATAACCTTTATCACATCTCGGTTTAAGGTTCACTTATTGAATGGCTCTAAGATAAGTTGCTTTGGGAATTCCACTTGGAATGTGAAAGGATATTTAAATAACTGTTAAACATTTGAGTTTTTTATTTAGTTGAGATCTTATGTTTATTGTGACCTAATGTAGGGCTGCACAATTAATCAATTTTCTAATTACGATTATAGATGCCACGATTATGTAATCGTTCAAAGCTGCGATTACAAAAAAAAAATCGACTTACATTATTCTGCATGCTTAAGGGGAGTTTATTGCATGTTACGTTGTGAGAGGCGAATAAAGACTTTTAATTGGCCTAATAGTCTGTAGGCGTGTCCTTATCAACGCCCTGATTATCCACTTGCAAATGTTTCTCGTCATGTTAATTTCACGAACATGTTCACTAATAAACATCAGTTAGTTTGCAAGTGTTGCTGAGAAGAATCAAGAATTAGAACTGAAAAAACATGACTTTTGACTGACATCTTTCTGTACACACACGCCAAAATACAGCGAGAATGTGCGCTCGAATATGCTCTAGAACCGCTCTCACGATACTGTAATGTCATGCACCTATCGGTCTGCACAGTGCCGCTTTCACACCACGTGACTAAAATACCTTACAGCCCTTGAGCGCGACAGCAATAAAAAAAAAAATAAAATAAACGGTCAGAAAACACAACGTTATTATTGAGATAATAGCCTAACTTTTAATTTTTAATGTTAACACAGTTGATAAAAGTAAAAGCTAACAAATCTATGTTGTGTCAAAAAGGAGGCCCACTGTCTTTGGTTCTGAAAACCCCTGACATATAGGACCCTTCTCAGCACTATAAATACTAGTATGGTAATTGACCATCAAGTCTCGGAGATACTCTTTGATGATTCTGTCCTCAAAGAAATAGGATAGAAAAGTCACCAAGATAAAAAATATGTATGTGTTGTAAAACATGGCATGCAGTTGCTTCAAACAATGATATAAAGCTATTCAAAACACCATTTAATGTAAATTGTGATCCTCATAATTAATAATTGCAATTACAATTTCAAGGGAATAATCAACAATTATGATTTTTGTCATAATCGTGCAGCCCTAACCTAATGTAATATTACGATTAATTCATGCATTGCATTGATCATGTAAGGTTTATTAAACAATTGTTTTCAAAAACCTTCAGCCTACAAATTTTCACCCAGACCACGTGAAATTGTAATGTCTCATTCACTAAAGCTGCCATTCATTAAGACTTACAAAAATTTCATAAGTAATTTTCATAAAGTCAGTCTTTAAAGTTTTTTGAACTTCCTTCACCTTTATCTATATATCTGTCTGTCCAACATGAGGATAAAGATCATTATCCTCTTAAATGCAGTGGAAAATATTTGATTACACTATGTATATTTCTCCATCTCCTAGAAATGAACTGAATACCTGTTCATTAAGTCTTAGGGATGTCCAAATGATAGAATTTCCTATTTTATTGTTCTGGGGCAGTGTAGGTAATGCAGTTCCACCAGTTAGTTATTTCAGAGACAGGGATTAATACTATCACAGCATAGGAGTCTATTATTGTCCAACAAGTCACTGTTTTAATTTCAGGCAGCTTCATTGTACCTTTTTATTAGTCACCTTAGAAGCCAAAGCATCCATTGAATTCTCCAGTACAGAGGACTGTGTGCTGTGGTATGAAATCTAAAGATCCAAAAATGCATAACTTGAAGGCTGTCTCTTTTCTGTACTGCATAAAAATTGTCACTTTTTTTAAGCAAAGCACCATGGGAATACATTAGCCCTGTAAGCCTTGATTAACTTTACTTGCTTCTAGGTCTGAAATCTCCAGTGAGATTAGTCTGCAGTCATTTACAGAGTATAAACTCATTTTCAGAATGTATTTCTATAAATGAAAGAGTCATTTTTCCATTTATTACATTTATATTTTGTATTTTTCCTGACCCTGACACTTTAACAAGCTGATGGTTTTCTGCATGGTGGGCTATGGAGCACTATGTGATTGTGTTTAATGGGTGGGGATAACCTGGACTGAATATGCACATTAAATATGACACTGGACCTGTTGATATAGCACTATTTACCACTTTACCCAGTTTAAACAGGTTCCATATCGCAGACATGAAAACTTTCCCTTTTGTTAGTCTCAGCATTCTAAGGTAATGCCCATAAAATGCCTGCAGATTAACATTAGGTTTGTTGTGAAACTCTTGTTGGGTACATAAACTGAACATTGTTTGCATGATACCGTAATTTTCAACTTGCTCGATTGCTGTTGTTCACACTGAAATGACTGCTATACTTTTGCATCTCTGATTGAAGGATGTTTACAAATACAAGTGGTGCCTTAAATATGCAAAAATAAAAAAGGAGTTAAGTGTGTGAAGCTTAGCAACATTAGCATTAAGGATGGGCAAGCTAGCAAGATATTTCTTAAGCTAGCAATGTTGTTTTTCAATTTACTAAACAGTGCAACCAAAGCTCATATAAATAAAAATGTTAAAGGTACATCAACTCTACTAATGTCTTCACTGTTCAAAGGTTCAATGAAAGAAAAAGTGATTAAGAGGAGTGAGCATAAAAATGTTTAATTACTGAATGCCTTAGCTGAGTTGGTTTACATTTGTATCTGAGGAATAGTGGTATTAAAAAATTTTTTGTGATTTTTGGTAAGTCCTAACAGAGACAAAGTTTATTTAAAACCCTAGTTTTTTGACTGATCTGCTGGGCATCCTTGGCCAGGTAAAATGTCAGTGTTAATAATGGCTTTCTAGTGCTTCTACTTGGTTTCTTATAAGTAGTGTCTTTAGGTAGCGTTAGTTTGGTTTGGTCCGGTTTCTGCTGAGGTGCTGCTATGCTCGTGTGGTCCCCTTTGTTATCTGGGTTTCAGATTTCTTGTGGTTTAACAAGTCAGACTGCAAGTTTATCTGTTGAAAATTCTTAGTGCAGGTAGAGCAATATCTCGAATAAGTGGTTAAATTTTGGATTTGCATGGACTTGACCTTTTCAGTTAAATACACTCTACAGTACGCAGTGAGGATAGTATTGATTAAAAAAAAAAACAACCTTGACATATTTGACATTACTTTGACCTGTTTGGTTCAAAGCCAATAAATACTCAGTTCATCTGGCAGTAGCAAGATTCAAAGAATTTAATAAAGTTCTTTGAATCTTGAATCTTGCTAATGCCAGATGTATGTGAGTCCAATCTTGTAGAAAGCTTTCCCAGAAGAGTTGAAGCTGTTATAGCTGCAAAGAGTGGGCCAACTCTATATTAAACCCTACAAATTAAGAATGGGATGTCATTAAAGTTCATGTGCATGTAAAGGCAGACGTCCCAAATATTTTGGCGATATTGTGTATGTCTAGATTGCCAGACCTGACTGCTAGTGAACATTCAATTGCCTCCCAAATTGCTGGCAGCCTTAATACAATTATCAAAAGATTATATATATTAAAATGTACATTATAGATGTACAGTACACATTATTGATGTACGATATGCATGAGACACAAGATTCTGAAATTTCCACTCAAAAGGTGATGAGATATATATTTAAATAATAATTTTAAAAATGTATACTTGCAAAAATTAGATGTAAAAATATTTTATAAGAAATGTTCTCTACTGTAAATCGAATGAATAAATAAACAAACATATAAATGCATACATAAATAAATGAAATAGTGTCTCATACCATGTGTATAGATTTGAAACAGGAAACCAACTTTTTGTTGAATGACCTCTACATTACAAGCCTCAATTTGAATGACAAATGTGTAAAATTTGCATGTATCCAAGTAATGGAAGCCATGGAAATACACAGTGCTTGGCTTTTATGCAAATTGTACGTGCACAAATAGACTCTCACTGGGCACTTTAATAAGTGTGTGTGTTTGCGCGCACAGGTGTGCATGCTCACTTTGGTGTAAAGGTTTTTTTTTTTTTCCTGGTAATTTATGACCCTAACAACTAGTTATAAATTACAGCAACTTGGTTTGATTAGTGCAAGTAAGTGATAATTCACTTTAAGAATATTTGTTCCTATACTTTTGCTCATTTACAAATATAAATTGTTTGACTCCTCTAGATTTAAATATCAGGAAGTGAAAGCTGAAAACCTGAGCTTTTTTCCCATATTTTTCTTTTAATCTCATATCCAAATACCTGCAATATATAGCAAAACCCAAAGAATTGACTTTGCTTTGATGATACTATCAGATTTAAGTGTCTGTGCGTTTCTAAACTTTTATTTCAAAGTTTAGATATGGGCTACTGTCGCTGCTGCTGCACATGCTGATTGTCAGTCAGTTAGACCCGCAGAGACTTGACAGTCAGCATTCTCTTTTTTCTGTTTTTGCTCTGTAGCAGTTTCTCAAAGATTCTTATGAAATACAACTACTTTCCTTGTAAAATTGAAATATATATATTTAATAGAGATAGATAGATAGATAGATTTGTGCTCATTATCTTAAAAAAGCACAGCTAAAACTTCAGAGTAAATAAAAACAGCCTGCTGGGAGTTATAGTTGTAAATAACGATATATACAGATTTTGATGAAATATTCAAACTTTCAAAATGTACCTTCTTACTGTGTAACCGTTGGTCTCTTTATCTCATACTTTCTATAGCACACCTCAGCAATACTTCAACAGCAGCCTTTCTCAGCAAGGCATTTCTAAATGTCATTAGTGAAGATGATGGTGTCTAATCTGATTGGTCAAAGGATTGCTAGAGAATGTCAAGTTCAGAGAGTTAACATTTAGTATGTTTTGCTTTAATATTATGCTGTTAGGATGAAGTCATGAAATGAGCTTGTTTATGATCGTATAAATAGATGAGCACCCTCCTCATTTCCTGATTGGTCATTTCCCTAGTTGCCCGCAATGGTCTGCTCTCATCTCCTTTTCCAGTTCTCTAATAGCATCTCACCACATTCCCTGTGTTAATGGAGGAGCAGCTTTAATGTGCAACATGATGTTGAATGAATGTGCTGATGAACATCCTCTGCGTCACTCACACACACCTTCATTCAGAGATGCAACAGCTTACTTGACCTCATGCAGAATTGGCCAATACCTTTTTTTTTTTTGAAGATGTCTTTGGGGAAATCACTCTTGAATAAAGGAACCACAGAACTATCTGGTAAAAAAAAGTTGTGAATGTTTTAGGGATCATTTTTAACAAATTTGGGCCAAATGTTTCCAATGCTTTATAGTGTCACTCTTGTTCCAATTAGAGCCTGTTTTGCAGTATCATGGTCATAACTTTTGAACCTTGACAAAAAATTTAGGCCCAAATGTTTGGTTTTTTTTGCTACTCTTCACAAGATGTTGAACCACAAGAAATTTGAAACCAAAATTACAAGAGGACCACAAGATTGCAACAGCATCTCAGCAGAAATGGGCCTACCGTATACTCACACTGCTTAAAGACATTATGCTAGAAAACAAGTAAAAACATCACTAACACTGACATTTTACCTGGCCAAGGATACCCAGCAGATAAGTCAAAAAAAAAGCAACAACAGGATTTTAAATGCATTTTATGTTATCTTGTGTCACCAAACTTAGCATGTTTTTAGTGTAAGCCTCAAAAAAGTTATCAATTTTGAATACTCCAAACAGTTTGCCTATAATGTGCCAACAAATTGGATTTGCTAAACAGGATGTGAGGCTGTATCTCAGAAAAAACTTGTGCAGTGATGCAAGACTTGGTAGGCAGCTACAGGATCATAGCCTTGAAGCTGTGCAACTGAATTTGTGACTCTACCACTAGCTGTTCAAACTGTAGAAAGTGTTTCCATCTAATTGATTTTTTGGCTTGTCTTCCAAATTTTGTCCAGACTTCAGCAGATTTACCTCACATTAATGTGACACCTGTTTAAACATCATAATAGCAACAGAAAGCACCCTAGGTCACAGCAGTGCCACCCTGATGCTCATTTGTTCATCTAGACCTTTCCTCCTACAGTCAGTGAATTCCACCACTGTCCATGGTCAAAACTTTACACAAGTTTAAAATTAAGTTACTATTTATTTCTAACATTTTATCCCTAAGCCTAAGGTAATGGTGGCAAGGAAAAACTTCCTGTGATATGAGGAAGAAACCTTGAGAGGATCCAGGTTCAGAAGGGAATCCATCCTTATTTGGGTGACACTGGACAGTAAATTATGTAAATGTAAATAATGTCCTTTCTACAACAGTTATGTCTCTTATTTTCTGTAGCTTGAAATGGTTTTAGACTTCTTTGTCAAGGAGATTTGAATCCCTATGATGCAATAGCTAATAATGGCCAAGAGTTCAAGAACATATTTGCGTACTAGCCAGTCAGGGGCATCTTTGAGCCCATGTATGCGGGAGATGGTAGTTTTCCTCCCCATTGTGTTCAGCAGCATTAGCAGCAGTTTGAAAAAATATGGTGGCTTTAATTTGTCTTGCTGGTGTGTGGATTTAAAAAAGAGGTTTACTTTTCAATGAAACCTTATTTTTGGCTTTATAATGATGATGACTTTATTATCCTTTTTAAAAGGTAAAACCCCCAGAGCTATTTCTGTAATAAGCCCCTATGATGGTATGAGCTGCTTGAGTTGTCTTTTTGACAAAATGTCATTAAACCTGTCTCCAGACCTTTATTTAACAGGGTTTAGTTTATTTGTTTGCGTTTGTTTATACTTGTTTACATCAGGCTGAGCTGTTGAGTTTGAACTATTTGCCTGAAATTTGTTTTTGCACACAATGCAGTATGGTGCAGCAGTAGTAGCTGAGCTGGTGCTGCCCCCATTGACTTTACTATTGTATTGCAATCCTCCCCTCGCATAGATGCCTGTGCACTCTTACATTAATGTAAATGACACATGAAATCTAAAAATCCACATCAATAATTTTTCATAATCAGTGTAATTGAGAATGTCAAGCAAGTATGCAACTCTAGTCGTTTGTGGTTCAGTAGTATAGAGAGAGAAGACCATGAGAGGAAGAGCAGCAAAGCTCACACAGCCGTGCCTCTTCCCTCACGCTTTCTCTTTCTCTTTAACCCCCCCCCCCCCTTCTCTGCCTCCCTCACTCTCCCTCCCATCTGTTAGAGTTCTGGAATGGATGTTTGGTGAGTTTTGTGTTGCTTAGCAACTGTGGTTACCATGGCAATCCTGAAGAAATCCCTTGTTTGCTTTGCAACTGGGAAAATGAAATTAATTAAATGATGAATTAAAAAAGGAGCTGAAAATGAGAATATGGACATTAAAATCCAACAGGCATAATGATGCATCTAGTAATTACATGCAGGCACCCATCTACCCTTGAGTAGGCAGTGTTTATTGTGTTGATTCATCTCTGATCATTAATGATTAATGCTGCTATCCCCAGAAGCATTTCTCAGATTTCTGGCAGGTGTGTGTATTAGTGCGCCTCCAACTCTGAACATACTGATGCTTAGTTTGTGAATGATCTGGGCATGTGTGTAAATCTGATTATGTCTGAGGGCATATGTGCTTGTGCTTAGATATAATGTTTATTGACATTTTTATGATGCACCAGATGTCCTTAATTGTTTTGGGCTGTAGAAGATTTATTGATCTTTCAATATCAGATCACTTTCTTTGTCTCTGTTTTGGTCCAAATCATTTTCTCTCTCTTGGCCTTCATTGTGCCTTTACATAGACCAGAACTAGTTATATTAACATAATTTGGACAAACACTGTCTCTGAACCACTGGTTTTCTTTTCAAATAGTTTTTATATAGTGTGGACCACGCAGGACAAGAGCTAATCAGTACTTTTCTGGCTTGTGTGTCCTTTTTGAGTGTCCTGTCCCCTCAAATACACTAATCAGGCATAACATTATGACCACCTACCTAATATTGTGTTGGTCCCCCTTTTGCTGCCAAAACAGCCCTGACCCGTTGATGCATGGACTCCACTAGATCTCTGAAGGTGTGCTCTGGTATCTGGCACCAAGATGTTAGCAGCAGATCCTTTATGTTGAGGTGGGGCCTCCCTGGATCGGACTTGTTTGTCCAGCACATCCTACAAATGCTCAATTGGATTGAGATCTGGGGAATTTGAAGTCAACACCTCAAACTCATTGTTGTGCTCATCAAACCATTCCTGAACCATTTTTCCTTTGTGGTACAGCGCATTATCCTGCTGAAAGCCATTCCATCATTTCATGGAATACCGTTTCCATGAAAGGGTATACATGGTCTGCAACAAGGCTGAGGTAGGTGGTATGTGTCAAAGTAACACCCACATGGATGGCAGAACCCAAGGTTTCCCAGCAGAACATTGCCTTCGCCAGCTTGCCTTCTTCCATGTGTTCCTTAGATTAAGTGATGCACATGCACTCGGCCATCCATGTGATGAAAGAAAACGTGATTCATCAGGCCATCATCTTCCATTGCTCTGTGGTCCATTGTTGCTGCTTTCAGTAGTGTACAAGGCACCCTGACTAGTCTGTGCCTATGCAGCCCCGTATGCAACAAACTGCTATGCACTGTGTGTTCTGACACCGATCTATCAGAAACAGCATTAACTTCAGCAATTTGAGCAACAGTAGCTAGTCTGTTGGATCGGACCACACAGGCCAACTCCCCACGTGCATCAGGCACCTTGCACCTTGGCCGCCCATTACCCTGTTGTCAGTTCACCACTGTTCCTTCCTTGGACCACTGCAGACCGGGAACACCCCACAAGAGCTGCAGTTTTGGAGATGCTCTGATCTGGTCGTCTAGCCATCACAATTTGGCCCTTGTCAAACTCGCTCAAATCCTTACATGTGCCCATTTTTCCTGCTTCTAACACATCAACTTTGAGGACAAAATGTTCACTTGCTGTATAATATATCCCACCCACTAACAGGTGCCATGATGAGCAGATCATCAGTGTTATTCACTTCACCTGTCACTGCTCATAATGTTATGCCTGATCAGTACATATTAGTTTTCTAGGCTATTGGTTATTCTATGTAGTAAAGTTCTATGTAAAATTCACATTACAGTGTTTTTTTTCCACTAAAGAGTGGTCTTTTACAATCTATAACAGTTTCCTTTTCTGCCAGTCATGGCCTGATATTCATGTTTTTGGGTGACAGGAGCCTGTTGTGGTGTTTGCTATTGTAATTCAGAGTTACTGACAAACTGTCATCTAATTCAGTTTTCAAGTTTGAATAACTTTGAATTTTTTATACACCGTTTCTGTCCTAAGTAAAGAAAATGAGCACTGAATTGTTCTAGATGTTTTTGTATGCTGTGGTAGTGCATTTTTAAAACTTTTGCAAGTTACTGAACATTACAACCAAACATATTTCCTGATTATAGCTCTTAAAGGAAACATGATTCCAAAGATAAAGAATATCAGAGACTACTTGGGCCCAAGTGCATTTTAAACCAATTTTAATTCCCAACAAAAAAGTAAACAATAATTTCAGTGCATCACATGTACTAATGCTTTAAACATTAAATACAGAATACTGAGTTGCTTTTGTATTGTCAGTTAATATGTTTAATGTAAGCTGTTTGTGTTTCATTGTTTTGGTGAAATAAAATTGCACTTCTCAAGGCATTCTGTGTACAGCTGAGGACCAGCAGTGCTATTAACAAGTCGTAACTAGGATAAAAAGGTTTTTAGAAGTTGCTTAAAACCCTTTTTCATCGTTTTGATGAGCATTAAATCCTTGGTCTGGTAAAATGTCATGGTATCATTTAATGTCTTTATAGTGCTTAATTGTGTTATTGTGTTTGCTGTTGTGCTGTTTCTGGCTGTTGAGGTGATCATGCAGATGCTCACTCCCTCTTATTTTGCTTTGTGGTGCATTGCTGATGGTTAAAAAAATTGTCATTTTTCCTCAACATGCTTTTGCACATTTTGCAAATAATTGTTTGCATTCTGTCTGTTAAGTAAAATCCAGCAGTTCCATAAACAATATTAATATTTTTTAGGCACCAACTTCTCCATTTGATTATTCCATTTTATCGTGCTGCTAAGCAAATTGAGAAGGAAGTGAAAGTCAAGGAACTGCTACTCTTGATTCTTATTGATCTGTTTGCGTACCTTTCAAAGACAGAGAGCGTGAGCTAGTCTAGTGAATAGATTAAAAAAAGGAATGCCATGTCTGATTTATCACAATGATTGTGGAAAGAAAACAGATTGGGGAGAAATTGTATTGTACACTGTACAGCTCTTGTCCATAGTAATGCACTTAACTAGTAAGCTAATCTAAAACTCAGTATTGGGCAGGCTTATTAGAGATTTTACATGGGGTATTTAATGAATGTCTATATTGGTTTAGTGTGAGGTTTGTTTTTAGCTATGCCTCATTAGAACATAAACTAGTTGTAAAAAACGATGATTATCATGTTTTGTGTGCTAGAATGTGGCAGTGGTTTTGTTTTTGAGTACAGCATCCTAGATAAAGCATACAGTCAAAGTGCCCACTGTCAGGTCAGCCGGGATGAGTGGGTCTGGAAACATGAGAAATGTTCATCAAATTTGCTTGCATACGTGCTCTGTCACAGCACTGGGAGATTGCTATTGAAACCCTGTAAGAGGAAGTGTGTATGAATGTGTCACATCAAAATGGAAAGGGAGAGATCACGTGGGCAGGCGTGATGAAAATCAAGCCAAAAATAAACTGTCACTTTGGTAAGACTGCCTCATCTGCAGGAGTTTTGTTTGGGGCGTGTGTTTCTTTGCATGCAAGTCTGCATTGATTTCTGTATTGATTGCATTGCATGTACGACATGTGTACGTGTGTGTATAGATATAGACATAGATATAGAGATAGAGATAGATATATATAGATAGATAGATATATATATAGATATGCTGATATAGCCATAACAATGATCATCTCATCATGGCATCTGTTAGTGGATGGGATATATTAAGCAGCAAGTGAACATTTTGTCCTCAAAGTACATGTGTTAGAAGCAGGAAAAATGGGCAAGTATAAGGATTTGAGCGAGTTTGACAACTGGAGCAGAGCAACTTCAAAACTGCAGCTCTTGTAGGGTGTTCCCGGTCTGCAATGGTCAGTATCTATCAAAAGTGGTCCAAGGAAGGAACAGTGTGGGTGACAGGATCGTGGGTGGCCAAGGCTCATTGATGCTTGTGGGGAGTGTAGACTGGCCTGTGTGATCTGATCCAACAGACCAGCTACTGTTGCTCAAATTGCTAAAGTTAATGCTGGTTCTTATAGAAAGGTGTCAAAACACAGTGAATTGCAGTTTGTTGTGTATGGGGCTACATAACTGCAGACCAGTCAGGGTACTCATGCTGATCCCAGTGCACCGCCGAAATCAACACTGAGCACATGAGCATCAGAACTGGACCAAGGATCGATGGAAGAAAGTAGCATGGTCTGATGAATCATGTGGATGGAACGGTGTGTATGCGTCACTTACCTGGGGAACACATGGCACCAGGATGCACTATGGGAAGCCGGCAGAGGCAGTGTCATGCTTTGGGTAATGTTCTGCTGGGAAACCTTGGGTCCTGCCATCCATGTGGATATTACTTTTGACAGGTACCACCTACCTCAGCATTGTTGCAGACCATGTACACCCTTTCAAGGAAATGGTATTCCCTGATGGCTGTGTACTACAAAGCAAAAATTTTTTGATGATCACCACACTGAGTTTGAGGTGTTGACTTAGCATCTGTGGGATGTGCTGGACAAAAGTCTGACCCATGGAGGCCTGATCCACACACACACACAGAGTACTTGGCAAAAAGGTTTTAGGCAGGTGGGAAAAAATGCTGTAAAGTAAAAATGCTTTCAGAAATAGAAGTGCTAATAGTTTATTTTTTATCAGTTAACAAAATGTAGTAAGAAATGATCAGAAGATAAATGTAATTCAAATCAATATCTAGTGTGACCAGCTTTTGCCTACAAAACATCAATTCTTCTAGGTACACTTGCACGAAGTTTTTGATGGATAACTGCAGGAGAACTAACCACAGATATGTGGATGTAGGCTGCCTCAAATCCTTCTGTCTTTTCATGTAATCCCAGACAGACTTGACGTTGAGATTAGGTCTCTGTGGGGGTCAAATCATCACTTCCATGACTGCTTGTTCTTCTCTATGCTGAAGGTAGTTCTTAATGACATTGCCTGTATTCATTGTAGAATACATGTATTGTATTTTTCGGCATTGAGGACACCATTAATCCTGACCAAATCCCCAACTCCATGTGCAGAAATGCAGCCCCAAACTTGCAAGGAACCTCCACCATGCTTCACTGTTGCCTGCAGACACTCATCGCTGTACCACTCTCCAGCTCTGTCTCCTGCTACAGCCAAATATTTCAAATTTTGACTCATCAGTCCAGATCTTCTGCTGCCATTTTTCAGCACATCAGTTCATATGTTTTTCGGCATAGTTGAGTGTGGTTTAGTCTTGTTTTCATGTCAGAGATCTGCTGCATTCAGTTTCCTTGGCTGACCGTTGCGTTTCTTTGTGCTTCTTCAAAATAGCTTGTACAGCACATCTTGAAACCCCAGTCTGCTCTAAAATCTTTGCCTGGGAGAGGCCTTGCTGATGCAGTATAACTACCTTGTGTCTTGTTACTGTGCTCAGTCTTTCTATAGTGAAGAAACTGTGACTGTATTCCACAACCTCACCTTAGTAGCAGTGTTTGGCTGTTCTTCACACAGATTTAAGCTTCTGCATAGCTGTTTGTTTCATTTAATGACTATTTTTCAACCTACATATGAAACTGATGGTCATTAGCACCTGCTTGGTATAGTTGTTTAATCATGCACTTGACTCTGATCCTACAAAATCCCTGATTTTGTGTAAGTGTACAAAGCGTGCAAGATGCTGGTTTGAAGCCAAAGCTTAGTCACACAAAATATTAATTTGATTTAGATTGTTTTTCTGTTTTCTTACTTAGTATTTTGTAAATTCATAAAAATATAAACAATTCATATATATATTTTTGAAAGCATTCATACTTCACAGCATTTCTTAACACTTGCCTAAAACATTTGCACAGTACTGTCTATATAGCTTTATATTATTATTATTTATTTATAAAATGCATGCTTTAACTGCAGTTAATTTTAACCATAACTTTACTGAACAGTCTGTTCATTATTTTAACTACAACGAGTTACTATGGTTTTGTCCACACACTTTTCTCAGTTGTGAAAACATGATTTACACATGTTGTAACTTTCATTTATTTTAAATTTGCTCTGCAAAGTAGCCTTATGTACCTTAAATATGTTGAGCAGCTTGTGTGTAGGAAGTCCAGTCCACTAGAACAGTGATTTATAGTGCTGCTGTAGCAGGAATGCTAAAATTTCAAAAAGGCGAAAACAAATGCACACAATCACCATTTCGATGACCGGCCAATTCTCACCATCCAGCCAGCTCTCCTAAATCAGCACCCATCAGGGAGGATGACCACACATTGTTCTACACAAAATTTGAATTAATAAATACAGTTACTTGATTTATACATAAGTACATTCTTTTACTAAAGTGTCTCAAAGTTCCAGGTGAGACATTGCAGATGAAACTGAAATGGAAAAGTGCAAAATGTGAAATCTTTGGTTCTGGTAGCATACTTTTACTTTGTCCTGACTTTGTGTGAATTTTGCTGTTTGGTTGTTGGTATGAGCAATTAAATTGCTAAACAAGAAAAATTAATGAAAATCTCTGGTACTAATGCTTTAACAGTTTATTGTTCCATTTAGTCCAAGATGGCTAGCATAGCACATGACTAACACATGACGTAAACATGCTCTCTCTCTCACACGCACACACACACAGTAGCTTCTAACAAGAGTAGTGGTCTCTGAAAGACAACACATGTTAAATGTCCAGCTAGCATAAGAACTAATAGCAAGAGACTCCGTAAGTATGTTTAAATTATTATTTAATCTAAAAAGCTTAATTATTATTTATTGTTAATTATTTCAGAATTCAGGGAGGTGAATGGCACCATTCTGTATGAGCTGCTTCCGCTTACACTCAGTCTGTCCCTGAAATATGATCCTCACTGTAAACAACTAGCTCTGTGTACAGTACTTGCCCGGAAGAGTCAAGAGTTGAGCATGGATAGGCCTTGGCCTCAGAGGAGATGAGTTTCAAAGAGATAACACAGAAGGGAAAGATGGGAGCATAGAAGATATGGGAGACTTTTTTCCCTTTCCTTTTCCTTCCCCCTCCCTTCTAGCTTTACTAAGCTTTGTGGGTATGTTTAAAATTAAAAGCCTGTGTTAAGATACTCGACCATAAACGCTTGCTGGATTCTGGTCTGATGATACTCAAACTGATTCATTTTTTAATGCAGCAACCCTGGAGGACATCTTGTCTCTTAAAATATTGCCCTGTAGCTTTAGAGCTGAATTACACACACAGTAAGGGTTTTATTCCTAAAATTGTGCAAGTGTAACTCAGGACCTACAGTAAGTGCAATTCAGAAGTTGCTTTAAAACCATGTACATGGGGTAGAGTTTTCAGAGGCAAAGGTGTGCAAACTGTTTTGTTGTGTTAAAACTGTTGTTGCTTCTACTCAATTAAATCTGGAGGTTTGAACAACAAAACAAGTGATTTTAGTATTTGCACAGATGAAGTCCAAGTATGTTCAACTTTCCCTGTTTAAATGTTGATAAGGAAAAAAAAAATCCGAAGGTGTCTGTGCTACCATCAGTTGCCCTGACAATCCTGTCAGAGGTTTTCCTGGGAAGTTTGTACACATACTTCATGTGCCAGCTCGGGTATGACTAATTTGTATGATGGATCCTAATTTTCCATCATACAAATTAGGCATACTTGTTCCAGTTGCATCCAGTGAACAACAGTCACTAAAGTTTGTAATTATTTAAATGAAATGGCTTTCTTTTGCCATACCTTCCAGATGTAAGGCATGGAAGAGGTGTGTAATTTGATTTGACCTTAAAATTCTTCCTTCTTCTGCCAATAGGTTTTTGTGTAGCCTAGAAGCTTGTTCATGGTTAAATATTAAAATTATTTTTCACTGAATGAAAATAGTATGAGCTTAGTATGAGTTTGTGCTTAAATATGCCGTTGTTTACCTCCAGGGTAAGATTGTTTGGTTTTATCCCCTGCAAGGTAATTCCACAGTAATGCAGCACATACTCAGGTTGCCTGGGTAGTTTAATGTCAGAAATAAACTTGTCCCCTTAAAACCTGCATATGTATACATGTATATTAAATTTATATATCTATATCAATTTGAGCAATGTATATTTTTCTCCTCAAAAGAGTGATATTTTGTATATAAACACAAGCAGATACTTGTTTATAAAGCATACATATTTCAAGATAATAGGTGTGTGTTTACTTCTGATACTGTGAACAGCCATGCTGATTTGGCATCACTTTCTGAAATCAGAGGAACTTGGGAATGATCAGAGTGAATTACGAGTTGTGACTTCTAGTCGATTGCATCATTATTTATTTCAACATATAGATAGGGGTGGGCAAATTACAAATTCATTAATTAGCCCATCAAATGATAGCTTTATATTATAGAGACAGATTTTTGCGCAGCTAGCATCATTATTTTCTGTGTGGTGCTGGAAGGAAAAATTACTGTTATGCATTAAATTTGTGTACCATCATGTTCCTGGTGATTATGAAAAGGTAAATAATCATCAATGCAAGTTAATTAAGTTAACCATTTAAGGCCAGACAGTGTATTGTACAGCAGGCCTCATAATTATTCTGTCCCAGTGATTGGACTAGTGATTTAGTGTTAGTTTCCAGAATTGCATAATCTCTTCTATGGAAGCTCTAAGCTCTGCCCCTTTTGAAGCCCTTATTTTTTGTGAATTTGCTAAAAAAAAAAAAAAAATTCAAAGCAATCACTCAATAATACATACTTCTCTGAACTTCTCTTTTGTACCCCCCCCCCAAACATACTGTGAAATGGATCATTTTGGCTAAGATATTTGCTGCCATATTTTAGCTGCTGCGTTTTCCCTTTCTCTTGCTCCTGCATGGGACCTATTATTGTTGCTATGGGAACAATAAGACTGATCTTTGCTAGCTGTTTTGATTTCTCTTTACTGCTACAAAACACCCACCCACCCCTCACTTCCCACAAACACCAAACCACATCACTATTATGTGACTGGTTCTTTAATAGCTTGCAAGTTCTGCAAATGTTACGCTCGAGAGTAAACACTCAGCAGCTGGCCTTGTAGTGTTGTTAAAGTACAGCAGTCAGGGTGCTGAGGAAGGGAACTGCAAAAGCGAAAGTCAAGGTAACCATTTGATGGTGGATTTGCCCAATTAGTTGAATGGCGTCTTTCTTATGATTAAGGGTAATTCTTTCACAACAATGACTAATCTGTGGTGCAGATCATCATGCTTTAATTTAAAATGGTTTACCCTTTCTACTTATCCTCTTCATGAATATTGTTGTAAATGCCTCATAGTGGTTTAACACTTCATGATGCTGTAACTATAGTGTGAGTTACATGTCGACTGAGGCACAGTCTGGCTGAAGATAAAAGGTTTTTTACTATTTCATTTATACTTCACTTTTTTTCCTCTTTTCTTTTCTTTCTTTTTTTTTTTTTTTTTTTTTTTTTTTTTTTTAAAGCTTAATGAGCATGCAGAGATGCAAACAGCTAAAATATGTACCATGCATTAATATAACTCTCCTCAACATATGATTAAATATGTTGAAATAAAAATGTTTCACTTGCTATGTGATTTAAAAAAAAAAAAAGCACATTTCCCAGCTAAAATGTTGCCCAAAATCTTGCAGATGTTTTTTTTTTTTGTCACAAACTAAGGGTGGGTGAAAAAAATTACCACCATACTTGGAGATATTTTGATGGTACAGTGTATTCTGATGTAAAAGAAGGCAGATTAAAAGAAGTTATGACACATAATTAAATGCAAACAAATGCAATTTTAAAGAATTGATTCCACTGCTTCCAATCAGAATTTGCAGTTAAATAATGTTTGATAAAGATATTGTATTGCCACTGATGTATCAGAAAAGATATATAGATCCAAATATTGCCAAACCCTTGCACAAAGTGCTGCATTAGGAACTAATAATCTTATGTTTACGTTGGTCTCTAATGGTGCATTTAACTAGTTAATTAAAATTCATTCTCATGTTAGCTACCATCTGGACATTTAGGCTTCCAAGGCACATTGGAGATTTCACTTGCTAGCTGATAAAGGTGTTATTTTTTAACAAATAATATTGTTTAGACGAGGATGTTGTAATCCTCACAATGATCAGCTCTCATTTCTGTCAGTCTGTGATCTAATTTTTTATTTGTTTCATTGTTTGCTGACCTTTATGGTAAATACTTTAAATGTGCTTGTTTGTCAACTTGCAATACACGTCACATTATCTTTTTTGTTCACATTAATACAACTTTCCAGGCTTATGTAAATGTTGTGTTTTATGTCCGTCTATTTTCAGGGTTTCTGCTATTTAAGGATTACTGTATGAATGAAATTGACGAGGCTGTTCCCCAGCTAAAGTTCTATGAAGAGGTAAGATAAATATTTTATTTCTTTCTTTAATTCCTTTGTTCAGAGGGCAAAACTCATTTAACTTCCACCTGTTTGTACTAAGACCCATTACCATCATTTTTAAGCATTGTACTGCAATTACAACTCACTTAAATGAAGGACATGTATTGTTATAGATACATTATAATAACTCTACACTGGTCAGCCATACATTAAAACCTGCTTAATATTGTGCAGGCTCCCCTTGTGTCACCAAAACAGATCTCACGTGTTAAGGCATGGACTCAACAAGACATTTGTCGGTGTGCTGCGGTTTTTTTTTTTTTTTTTTTTTTTTAATTTGTGAGGTTAGGTCTCCATGGATTGGACAACCCACAGATGCTTGATAAGTTTGAGATCTGGGGGATTTGGAGATGTTCCAGTTAGCACCTTGATTCTTGTCTTGTTCCTCAAAACATTCTTGAAGAGTTTTTGCAGCTTGGCAGAACAGTATCATTAGATAATACAGTTGCAGTGGGGTGTACTGGTTCTGCAAAAATGTTTAGGTAGGCACCACGAGTGCCAAGAACCAAGCTTTTCCAGCAGCACATTGCCCAGAGCATCACACTGCCTCTGCCGGACAAAACCAGGTGACACATGCACCATGTTGTCCATTTGAAGAAAAAAAAAAAACCCTCCAGACTCCAAACTAAAGCTATGCTTAGAAGTTTCCTCTCAAGTCTGTTTTGCTGTTTGTTGCAGGTCTTCGGTTCAGTGGTAAACACACAGTAACATTATAAGTCTTCTACTTTAAGAAATACATTTTTAAAAATTCACCTAATGGACACTGGTCTCCTATTTCATTCCATCAGTATACTGGATGTTGATAAAAATCATGCCACTCTGTGAAGCACAGGCTGTCTACAATCATGCAAAGTGGCACATCACAAGACACAAAAAATAGTCTTCTTGTTCTTCTTTGCCAAGCAGTGTACACAGTATCTTCCTCCTTGCTCACATGCTCTTCTGCCTAGCCAAGATAAACAACAACAGTCAGACTTGACTGACTGACCGACTGACTTTAGTTACTTGCAAGACAAGGAGGGCATTAAGGACAAATGCAACCTCTCCCACAGATTTGATGCTGTCTACTTCCAGAGGTGATGCATGAAATCAATCCAGTATAGCTATTACATCATACTACTGTGTTCAGAAAATCTGAAATAAAACCTTTTTAAGGTGTGAAAGTGCATTTGTGGTGTGTATGTATTTGTGCACACCACAGCTAGACAATTGGTTCTTTCCATAGGAAAAACAACTGCTTTGTTTTGCTTTATATACACTGAAGAAAATTATAAACGCAACACTTGTTTTTGCCCCCATTTTTCATGAGCTGAACTCAAAGATCTAAGACTTTTTCTATGTACACAAAGATCTATGTACACAAAAGGCCTATTTCACTCAAATATTGTTCACAAATCTGTCTAAATCTGTGTTAGTGAGCACTTCTCCTTTGCCGAGATAATTCATCCACCTCACAGGTGTGGCATATCAAGATGCTGAGTAGACAGCATGATTATTGCACAGGTGTGCCTTAGGCTGGCCACAATAAAAGGCCACTCTAAAATGTGCAGTTTTATCACACAGCACAATGCCACAGGTGTTGCAAGTTTTGAGGGAGTGTGCAATTGGCATGATGACTGCAGGAATGTCCACCAGAGCTGTTGCCCATGAATTGAATGTTCATTTCTCTACCATAAGCCATCTCCAAAGGCGTTTCAGAGAATTTGGCAGTACATCCAACCGGCCTTACAACCACAGACTACGTGTAACCACAACAGCCCAGGACCTCCACATCCAGCATCTTCACCCCCAAGATCGTCTGAGACCAGCCACCCGGACAGCTGCTGCAACAATCGGTTTGCATAACCAAAGAATTTCTGCACAAACTGTCAGAAACCGTCTCAGGGTAGCTCATCTGCACACTCGTCGTCCTCATCGGGGTCTCAACCTGACTGCAGTTCGTTGTCGTAACCAAACTTGAGTGGGCAAATGCTCACATTCAATGGCGTCTGGCACTTTCGAGAGGTGTTCTCTTCACAGATGAATCCCGGTTTTCACTGTACAGGACAGATGGCAGACAGCATGTATGTTGTGCCATTCATCCACGACCAACATCGAGCATGTTTGGGATGCTCGTATACGACAGCGTGTTCCAGTTCCTGCCAATATCCAGCAACTTCTCACAGTCATTGAAGAGGAGTCACACCAGAACTGTGTCCCAAGCACAGATAAAATGGGAGGGTTGTGTCAGGAATGGCATCCAGCGTAAAACCTGTGCCAAATCAAATATGTAGACCAGATGATCCGCTGTGGTGACTCCAAGCAGGGAGCAACTGAAGGGACAACGTCATTCTTTATACAAAAGCTTTGTTTGCATGATAATCAGAGTATAGATGTTAGCATCCACACCACAGGGGTGCTGAAAAAAAAACCAAGTGTTTAAACAAGTGTTCATGAGTAGTCCTCTTTATAGTTGCTCATTGCCTAGTTTTGATTTCCACACCCCTTTGTTTGTTTGTTTGTGTATTTATTTGTTTGATTGTCTACTCAGATTAAAGAATATGAGAAATTGGACTCTGAGGAGGAGAGACTAAGTCGCAGTCGGCAGATATATGATGGCTACATTATGAAGGAGCTCCTGTCATGCTCACATGTAAGACCACAGCACGACTGTCAAAAATACAACACATCAGATAATGGTTCTCTTGGTTTTTTAGGACATTTCAGAACAGGGTGAATGAAAGAAACCATTGAAATATCCTTTTTGTGGTTCCATTCTCATATAACTTTCACCCGGCCATATAGTTTGTAAAAGAACACCGTAGGGTTGGAGTGCTTATATTAGATTGCACTGTTGTCATTTTTGGAAAAGCGAGAGTTATGTCTGTTGCTTAATGCTCTAAAGACATGTCTTCTGCATGAGCTTTGGCCAGCGTCTTGCATATACCCATGTAGTACTGTGTCTCTGTATTCCTGTGTCTTGTAGCCTTTTTCTAAGAAAGCAGTTGATCATGTCCAGTCTCACCTGGCTAAGAAACAGGTGCCCCCATCCCTCTTTCAGGTGAGCGACATTAAGAAGAACATGATTTTGCCAGTATGATTTTGCCTACATCATATGGCACATTAATTAAAAAAAATTAAATACCTTTACTGACATAAATCAGTAAAATGCTGACATTAAAAAAGAAAGCTTTTTGGCACACTAGCCAAATTGAAACTGCATAGCAGGTTTTTGTAATCATAGCTGCAGTAATTCATTAATTTTTTTATTGTCTACAATAATTTAAGTATTAAATGCTTAATGGTAAGGTAAATGTATTCACTATGTGTAGTCATTATAATTTCACAATTTTGTTTTTCTTGTCTAGCCATACATTGTTGAAATCTGTGACAGCCTGCGAGGAAAGATCTTTCAGAAGTTCATAGAAAGGTGTGATTTTGAATGGTTGTTTTTCATCACCACAGCCTTGTTTTTCCTGTTGCTTTATCTTTGTTTTTTAAAAATGAAACCTGTTTCTCTTTCATATAGTGACAAGTTTACTCGTTTCTGCCAGTGGAAGAATGTAGAGCTAAATATCCATGTAAGTTTTCTGCTGTTTGTTTGAGATTGTATGCAGTTGAACATGCAGCCTTTCAGTTATGAGTAAGGAGACATTAGCATTTTGTCTGTAATCTTTTTGCCTTATGCCAAAAATTACTGCATAATAGGTGAATGTTAACTGATATTTAGTGTTTGAGTTCGGTAGTAATTTGTAACGTCTTCTGTGTTTCCATGTAGTTAACAATGAATGATTTTAGTGTTCATCGGATCATTGGAAGAGGTGGGTTTGGAGAGGTGTATGGCTGCAGGAAGGCAGACACAGGAAAAATGTGAGTAAATGGAATTAAGCTTTTTTTATTATTTTTTTTTTTATTTTAAGAATACTACATTAATTGAATTTTAACAAAAAATGAATTGGAAATTGCACGGGTGTCCTCCAGGTATGCCATGAAGTGTTTGGATAAGAAGCGGATTAAGATGAAGCAGGGTGAGACCCTGGCACTCAATGAGAGAATCATGCTGTCTTTGGTCAGCACAGGGGTGGGTTGGCATGCTTACTTGCAATCTTGTGAAATAGGGCTACTTTTCTCCCACGTGCAATAGTACGTTCTGCTAATTTTATTCCTGCTGCCTTTTAACTCTCCTCTCCCTTCCCCCCTCTCTCAATCCAGGACTGTCCATTTATCGTGTGTATGACGTATGCTTTCCATACCCCTGATAAGCTGTGTTTTATCCTGGACTTGATGAATGGTGAGAGCTTCTATTTCTTCATGCGCTGTATCATGCTAGGCACTACCCTGCTTCTCAGGATACTAATTCCCAATAGGATTACGCTAATAGAGATGTTAATTACAGGCATCCAGTGGAACATTGCACAAGCAATACTTAGCTCTTACCCATGCATTCGTTCCTGTTATAATTTGCTCTGCTCCTCTTGATGGTGTTAACTTATTTCTTTGTTGTAAAATGTCTGAAAACTGCATGAAAACTTGTTTTGAGGTAAACACTGTTAAGGTTTCATAGAATTACTTTAATCTCAATTCAAAACAAATCTTACTTTTGGATGTTTTAGATGTTTTAAATGTAGTTAATTATTAATTAAAATATAAATTCATGTAAACTTTTACTGAAACTGCTCTGGAACATGTCCACAACTAGTGAGTTAATCATTAATTATAATTGATAAAATTATTTGAATTTAAATTATTTACTTGTTTTCACCCCCCCCCCACCCCAACTAATATTGTTTTAAATGTGTTTTATAAGTAGACTTCATTCTTCATTTCTAGCATAACTTATACAAGTGCAAGATGTATAATTAAAGCAATATTTTGTAATTGTTTGTAAAGCCAAACAAAGGATTCTGAAAACATAAATTCATGTTTTAGGTGGGGATCTCCACTATCATCTCTCTCAACATGGAGTATTTAGTGAGAAGGAAATGCGCTTCTATGCAGCAGAAATTATCCTTGGATTGGAGCACATGCACAATCGTTTTGTTGTCTACCGAGACCTTAAGGTAAAGGGGAAAAGCTTCTATACATTGCTGTCCTCAAGTGGCTTTACTCAAGCATTCATTTTTTATTTTTACCTCAGACATCTTGACCTCCCTCTATTTGTCCAATAGAGAACACTTCAAAAGGTGGTATTAAAGATGCCATATGGAGAAAAAATCTTTTTCTCTTTCATCTAACTCCGATGTTAAACACTGTGCCCTCTGAAGTCGTATCATCAGAAGTCGCCAACTTCTGATGACACAGGAAAAAAAATCTAATCCACGCCTGACACTGAAACAAAAATGTGCATTTCATTTAGAGTAACTAATGGCAGATTTCAGTACAGTTTGGACCAGTCATAGGTACACTTCACACTCATTGTGTTGCTGTTTTTTTTAAAGCCCAAAAGGGAATGCACATCAAAAGAGACAGTTTTGCTGCCACTCAAAGTCCCATTGTTCTGCTCTATAGGTACCTATATTAGATTTTCTTTGCATAGCTTCCCAGACTGACTAACCAGGCAGGCCCAGAGCAGCTGCAATCTGTGCTGTGAATGGGGTGTTTCTCTCAAGTAGGCAAAGATGGGTCTCTCCCATCTTTGAACAGTTAGATTGAGAGCATTTTGCCAGTAATGTTTTTCATAAATTTCATAAATACTTCTTTTTTGTCTTTTTAAAACCGTTTGTTAGCATATTGTATGCAATAATATAATATCTTTAATTGCATATATGATATGGCTTCAGATAAGCTTAGCAAATGGAAATTTGTGTACAGAATTTTTAAATTATCCCAAATATACCTTAATGATGCCAGACAACAAAAGAAGGTCTAGTGAACAATGCAGCAGTATTTGCCTGTATTTAACTGTTAAGTTCATTTGTCAGTAAAACTTAAAATGTGTTTGGACATGCAGGTTAATTTGTACAAATATCCTGTAGCTTTTGTGTCATTATCTTGATTTCCTCCATGAATCTGGCTTTAAATATTCTGCATCAGGGAGACACATGAAACAACCAAATCATTTAATAATATGCAGATGGGTTACCTCAAGAATAAGAATATGCGACATTTTTACTTTGGGGGACTTTTGGCTGGTCCACACACAAGACGAGCTTTTGTTTTTTTTTTAATAATTTTTTTTTTTTTTTTTTTTTAATTTTATGTCATTTGTATTCCTGAGATACAGTTGGTGTAATATAGCGTTAATTATTGGCATTAGGAATCATCAGAAGGATTATAAGAGGGGTAGGGATGTGTGTTTGTATCCGTGTGTGTCTTCAGAATAATGAGCTAGAATCATCTTTTTTTCTTTTTTTTTTCCCCGCCCTTTCTTAGCCTGCCAACATACTCCTAGATGAGCATGGCCATGTCCGCATCTCTGACTTGGGTTTGGCCTGTGATTTCTCAAAGAAGAAACCCCATGCCAGTGTGTGAGTGCTCATAAATTATTTTATTTAACTTCTGAAACAACTGGATTATTTATTCCTCTTATACATAGAGTGCATTGCTATTTCCTGTGACATTTTCAGCAAATAGTATGCAAGCTAAAAATGTAAATGAGTACTATAGAAATATTTAGCCTACTATTTAGTATACTATTTAAAGGCATGAATGCCACAAGATGTTCGAAACATTTCTTCTTCTTCAGGTCTATATTGCCCTGCCTGTGCCCTGCATTTCCTGCAGATTTTTAAGGTGCAATTTCATGCTCAGAATCTCCCATTCTACCACATCCCAATGGTGTTCTCTGGGATTCATATCCATCGTCTGTGGAAAATTGAACTTGTCATGTTCAAAATGAGACTACTTTTGCTTTGTGACATGATTGAGTGAAGTAGCAATTAGAAGATGGGTCAATTGTGACTATGATGGGATGCACATGGTCAGCAACAACACTCATTGTATTCAAGTGCTGATTAATTTATATTATGGGGGCCTTAATGTGGGCCAAGAAAACAGGACCAAAGCCTCATCGTGCAGGGACCACCTGCTGAAATTTGCAGTTCTAAAAGACAGGGAAAGCAATCTACAAATACTGTCAGCAGAATTCAATTCTTCGAAAACCAGAAGATTATTAATTGCAGGTTTTCGATCCAGGAATGTCTAGAAGAAAAAGCTGAGGAATGTCTAGAAGAAAAAGCTGAGGAATGTCTTGAAGTTAAAACACGTTTCTTCCAGAAAGACAGAATACAGTTTTTCATCTGCTGGTACTGGTCAGCTGCTTCACTGTGAAAGTTAGTTTATGCTTTAGAATACTGGAGAATTTTGCAGAAAGGCTTGCTTCCCACAACTGATAAGCTGTTTTCTAAAGAAAAATCATAAGTTGTTTTTCAACAAGATACAACAGGCCCTGTCAGACTGCAAAGACCACCAAAAAGTGGCTTGAGAACAAGTCTATCAGGCTTATATTTTGGCATGGTTAGATTCCATTAAACACAAACTAATCAGCTCTTCACAAGTTTACCCATAAGGCTTAAACACTTAACAGAATTAAATGGAAAATCTGTCCCATAATAAGCTTCTTTATCTATTTGTTTAAATTGTGCTAATTTAAATTTGTACTTTTTATTTTGGAGCATTTGCCCAGGAGTGTAAGTTCAAAAACATGCCTAACATTTTAATCTCAGTAATATCCACAGTAATATTTTGGTGCAGAACTTACACAAAGTTTAATAGTAAATTTATTGTAATGCACAGAATAAAAACCAATACTTGGGGTCTTTTCTAGGGGGACCCATGGCTACATGGCACCCGAGGTTCTGCAAAAAGGGACAGCATATGATAGCAGTGCTGATTGGTTTTCACTTGGCTGCATGCTGTTTAAACTGCTGCGAGGGTAAGTGCCAGCATTTTCCTTCTATAACAGCAAAACATGAATACAGTGTTCATTTGGTTGGGGTCACTGTGTCTGCCTTTCACTGACTGTTTCTCAAACCTGTTTGATGTGGGGAGTAAAGTTTAAATGTCAGGGGTCTCAACACAGGAGGTCAGCTCACAGACTTCACAAAGGAGACAGAGGGAGTGGGTAGATGGGGGTGGGGGGGTTGGTCTGCTGTCAAAACCAGCTGTGTAGCAGTTACTAGGGAGGGAGCAAGGGAAGTGGGTGATCTAATGGGGAGAGCTATGGCATGTTTGTTTACTGAGAAGGGTACATGTATGTGCATTTGCATTTAAACACTAACCAGAGAGTCAGAGTAACCTGGAAACATGTACAACAAAACTAGGTTGTCAAATTGTTGACTTGTTCATTGCCACTTTAAAATGTAATGGTGTATGTGGCAAATATTCAGCTTCTCTGTGTTCCTGTGTACCTCTGACTACTGTGACTCTCCTCTTTGGATTTGCATGGCTTACTTTCAGTAATATAACAGATTGTTTGGCTTTTCACAGGCACAGTCCATTCCGGCAACACAAGACCAAAGATAAACATGAGATTGACCGAATGACACTTACTATGGTAAGTCAAATATATATTTATTTTAATATATTTATTTTTATAATTTATGCATGCTCTGTGTGTGTGTGTGTGTGTGTGTATATATAATATATATATACACACACACACACACGTTATGTACAGTACTGTGCAGTAAGTATTTAGGCAGGTGTGAAGAAATGCTGTGAAGTAAGTGAACAGAATAAAAATCTAAATCCAATTAATATTTGGTGTGACTGACCTTTGGCTTCAAACCAGCATCTTGCACACTTGCAAAAAAGTGTATTGTAGGAAATTGTAGGATCAGAGACACAAGGTAGTTATACTGCATCAGCAAGGCCTCTCCCAGGCAAAGATTTTAGAGCAGACTGGGGTTTCAAGATGTGCTGTACAAGCTATTTTGAAGAAGCACAAAGAAACGCAATGGTCAGCCAAGGAAACTGAATGCAGCAGATGAAATACACATCATGCTTACTTTGCTTCTACATCTGATGACATCTGTCAGCATAGAACTGGCGGAATAAAGTGGAACCCAGGTACACCCATTTATTGTCTGGAGAAGTGTGGACAGAAGTGGTCTTCATGGATTAATTTCAGCCAAAAACCATATATCTCTGACATGAAAACAAGACTTAACCACTCAACTATGCTGAAAAACATATGAACTGATGTGCTGAAAAATGGCAGCAGAAAATCTGGACTGATGAGTCAAAATTTGAAATATTTGGCTGTAGCAGGAGACAGGTTGTTCGCCAAAGAGCTGGAGAGTGGTACAGGGATGAGAGATGTCTGCAGGCAACAGTGAAGCATGGTGGAGGTTCCTTACAAGTTTGGGGCTGCATTTCTGCACATGGAGTTGGGGATTTGGTCAGGATTAATGGTGTCCTCAATGCCGAAAAATAAAAACAGGGAGGAGTCTGATTGGCCCCAAATTTATTTGTTTACAATGACCCCAAACATACAGGCAATGTCATTAAGAACTATCTTCAGCACAGAGAAGACAAGCAGTCGTGGAAGTGATGATTTGACCCCCACAGAGACCTAATCTCAACATCAAGTCTGTCTGGGATTACATGAAAAGACAGAAGGATTTGAGGCAGCCTACATCCACATATCTGTGGTTAGTTCTCCTGCAGATATCCATCAAAAACTTTGTACAAGTGTACCTAGAAGAATTGATGTTTTGTAGGCAAAAGCTGGTCACACTAGATATTGATTTGAATTACATTTATCTTCTGATCACTTACTTTTTTTTTTCTTTTTTTTTTTAATTGATAAAAAATAAACAATGAACGGCATTACCTAACTCTCATGCTCCCTTATAAGAATGTAGAGTTGCCAGACTCCTTTTCATCTGAACTCAAGTCTCTTTTGGAAGGACTGCTGCAAAGAGATGTGGCAAAGAGGTTGGGCTGCCAGGGTCGGGGGTAAGTGTGTTGCTTTTAACTCATTTTACATAATCAAAACCATCACACTGTCTATCTGTTTACTAAGTTTAATATATAAAGTTTAAAGTGATTTTATATAATCTTATTTATCATTCTTTACTGGGCTTACTTGTGTACCCTTGGTGAGCGTGTGTTCTGACCTAAAGAAAAAAAGTATTGGTGTCTGATGTGGCTTAATTCCTATTTATTGGTACGTGCTATAGGGCTTCAGAAGTTAAGGAGCATCTGTTCTTCAAAGGAATCGACTGGCAACAGGTCTATCTCCAGAAGGTAAGGTTGTAGGTGCTGCTGGAGTGAAACTGATGTCAAAGATTTATACTTATGAATGTATATTTATTAAATTAGAATGGTGCTTTTGAGTGACGTAACTGCATTGGGCTTGTATTTAGTTTCCTGGTGCTTTCTTGTTAAGACTTCCCACAGCTACAGTGGCTCAAATAAGTACTGAACGTCAACATTTTTCACAGTAAATATATTTCTAAAGGTGCTATTGACATGAAATTTTCACCAGATGTTAGTAACAACCCATTCAATCCACACGTGCAAAGAAATTAAACATAGATGTCCATAAATTAAGTTATGTGTAATGATGTGAAATGACACAGGGAAAAAGTATTAAACACATGAAGAAAGGGAGGTACAAAAAGGCATGGAAAGTCAAGACACAAGCTGATATTAATCAGTAGTTAGAAAGCAATCCTGCCCCTTGTCTGTACAAATTAATCAGATGGTTCAGTTCCAGCTGATGGCCTATAAAAAGGTGTCTCATTACCAAGGAGTCACACAAGAAAAATTCTCATGATGGGTAAATGCAAAGAGCTCTCTCAAGACCTTTGCAACCTTATTGTTGCATACATACTGATGGCATATGTTTACAGGAGGAGTAAATTTCTGAATGGTCCAGTGAGCACTGTTGGGGCCATAATCCGGAAGTGGAAATAACATAATTTCACCATAAACCAGCCGCGAACAAATGCTCCTCACAAGATTTCTGACAGAGCAGTGAAAAGAATTATCAGAAAAGTTGTCCAAGAGCCAAGGACCACTTGTCGAGAGCTTCAGAAAACCTGGAATTAGTAAATTAGGAATTAAGTAAAATTGTTTCAGAGAAAACAATAAGTCATGCACTCAACCTCCATGGCCTGAATACACGCTCACCACACAAGATTCCACTGCTGAAGAAAAAGCATTTTGAAGTTCATTAGTTTGCTGCACAACATTTGAACAAGCCTGTGAAATACTGGAAAACTATAGTCTGGTCAGATGAGACCAAAACTCTTTGGATGCCATAACACCATGTTTGGAAGACAAATGGCACTGTGCATCACCCTAAAAACACCAGACCAACAGTGAACTTTGGAGGTGGGAACATCATGGTGTGGGGTTGTTTTTCAGCATACGGTACTGGCAAACTTCATATAATTGAAGGGAGGATGAATGAAAAATCTGCTGCCATCTACCAGGTTGATGAAGATAAAACAAGAGCTTCAGCAAGACAATGATCCCAAACACACAGCCAAGAAAACTCTCAACTGGTTTCAGAGAAAGAAAATAAAGCTGCTAGAATGACCCAGCCAATCCAATTGAAAATCTGTGGACAGAACTAAAGGTCAGACTTCATAGAAGAGGCCCAAGACTGTTTGTGTGGAAGAATGGGCCAAAATCACACCTGAGCAATGCATGCAACTAGTTTCTCCATATAGGAGGTATCTTGAAGCTGTCATTACCAACAGAGGCTTTTGTACAAAGTATTAAATAAATTTCAGTAAAGCATGTTCAGTAATTGTTCCCCCGTGTCATTTCACATTATTACACATGACTTAATTTATGGACATCTATGGTTTGATTTCTTTGCATGTTTGGATTGCATGGGTTGTTACCAACATCTGGTGAAAATTTTATGTCAATAGCACCTTTAGAAATATATTTACTGAGAAAAATGTTGACGTGTTCAATACTCATTTTACCCTCTGTATAATACCCTCTAAGGATGCAACAATACAGTTAACCCATGGTTCAATACGTACCGCGGTTTTTAACCACGGTGTTCGGTTCGGTTGGCTTGGCAAATTAAAGGGTTTTTTTCCATTTATTCTTTGCTTAGGTGACAGGAACAGTAAGTATGTTAAGAAGAAAAAAACTGGTTTTAGTTGCAATTCTCTTCATTTTACTTAAATGCAAAAATCAACTTGTACACATTCATAGTATACTGAAAATAGTGAGATATAAATATTAGCAGCAGTATGACTTTATTACAGGAGATGGGTTTGGAGTACAGCGCTTTTTTTTCCCAATCCGCTATGTAATGAACAGAAAGGTTGAGATAAATCTGTGTTATCCACGAGGTCCAACTATCTGTTAGATTTTTTTTGTGTGTTTTTTCGTAGAGGTCGGGGGGAACAAGGACGTGTCGGTAGTGTTTAACGCGGTTCGAGCACTTTTATAAGTTGCCAAAAGCCCACACCACCGATCACAGAAAACGGCTGCAAATCTTTCAGTACAGGCAAACACAAACAGGCGGTTCAGAGAGTAATAAAACGCATGGTTATCGTTTTATGGAAAAACCGAAAAACCCGCGGTTCACATACGCGTATTGATCTGTGGAGGTCGTACCAAACGGTTCAATATTATATTGAGTATTGTGGCATCCCTAATATCCTCTATGTAAGTGTGCAGCAGCCACTATTTGCTGAAACTTTATTTTACTGGCTTATCTTTTTCCCTAACACTCTCCCATTCCATTAAAAACATATTACAACAAATACTCCCTCACGCTACCCAGGCAAGATGGGCCTAGCAGTGACATTCTATTGTAACATTTTAGTCCATATCTAGTAGGGATGCAACAATACAGTTAACCCACGGTTCAATAAGTACCTTGGTTTTTACCCACGGTGTTCGTTTCGGATTGGCTTGGCAAATGAAAGTGTTTTTTTCATTATTCTTTGCTTAGGTGAAAGGAACAGTAAGATGTTAAGAAGGGGGAAAAATGATTTTAGTTGCAATTCTCTATTTTACTTAAATGCAAAAATCAACTTGTACACATTCATAGTGTACTGAAAATAGTGAGAGATAATAAATTAACACTGGCCACTCACAGCACGTCAGCTTCATGAACTACATGCACAATATTCACTGCCTTTATCAACTCTTCTGGCAAATTAGCTCTTGTATGACTTTCTTACAGGAGATGGGTTTGGAGTACGGCGCTGTTTATTTCCCAATCCGCTATGTAATGAACAGTAACAGTGAGATAACTCTGTTGCCTGCAAGGTCCAACTATCTGTTGTTAGAGATGAGTTGTACTTTAATATTATATTGAGTATTGTGGCACCCCTAATATCTAGAGAATCCTGAGGCTTGTATCTGTAATTAATAATTGGTTGTATGGATTTGCACCAGACCTAGAATTCAAAGTCAGAACACTATTCCACTGATGTCTGCAAAATCTGGAAAATTGTCAGTGTGGTCTAAATTCATAGCTGATTTTCAGGAACCCTAAATCTGATGGATTTAAACTTTAGTACACTGCATCATTGTACTAATCTGTAAGATGATTTATATTTTGGAAGTTTCCTCAAGAGACACTGGTACTGGAGTTCCTGAGGTTTATTTGATTTACAAATGGGCTAATGATTGAAACTCACTTTTTTTTTTCTTTAGTTTTTTTATTTTATTTCACAAATGAATATTAAAAATATCTGTGCTATTGTTAAATGTTTCTGGGAGTCACTTTTAAATTATTGTATGTTATTTTCTTTTACCCATTCTGAAACACTGTACCTAGTGCAGCAGTAAAAATGAACAAATTTGTACTACACAAACTTGTGCATTGTGTCTCAAATTGCATATTTATGTAGTATTCTACACTATTATTGAGTGTTACATTAACTGTGTTTTCATTTCGCTATGTTTGCACACTCAAAATCATGCATTAAGTTTTAACTGGGCTGTTCCACTTTGCACTGCTCTATTTCACCCATCCCCAATATTCAAGGAATATTCATTGGTTTTAGTCACTCATGTCACAAATATGTTACTGAATATTTGTAATGTTTAAATTATACTTTTTCCCTATACTATAAACCTAGAATGTGAAGAAAAATGTCAGTTCAAAAGTTTGCCTAAAAGTTTGCAATCTTCTGCTCTATTAACATAAACAGTCTTTCCCAAATTAGCCAAGAGGAGGTGGTGGTCATGATTTTGCTCATAAAAATCATATCCTTTGTAAATTAATTAATGTTTACAGTAAAAAATTTTGCCTGCCAGTCGGTTTTAAGCAGGGAATTCACACAATTAGCATTAATCTCTCATCACAAAACTTGTATGGTCTCTTTTATTATTCTTTGTAACTTGTAAAAGTGTGGTTACATGAGCTAGTATCTGCAAAGAGTGCTTGCACATGCTTGCACATATGTCCAGCTGTATTAACGGCTATGTTTCATTGCAGTATTCTCCACCACTGATTCCTCCTCGTGGAGAAGTGAATGCTGCTGACGCCTTCGACATTGGCTCTTTTGATGAGGAGGACACCAAAGGCATAAAGGTACAGCATCACTTCAGTATCCAATCTCTGCATTCTTTTAAATAATGGTAGGCTTTAGCTTCAAGCCCATCTGTTATGTTTTGAAGATTTTTTTTAAAGCTACAATATCGAGAGAACAATAGAAAACTTTAGTGTATTTTTCTGGATCAGAGTGACCCCATGAGCTCTAGTGAAGTAGAACAAAAGGCTGTTTGTTGCATTTTGCAAGGTCTGCAACATTGCTTAGCAACATTTGCCGGTCTGCAAAGTCATACACTTGTTTCACTTTCTCTTTTTGCCTCTCTTATACAGACACAGTCCAGCATGTGCTGGCTTTAGGCTTGTCTGAACAAATAGTTTTCCCATGAGGGCTAGTTAGCATGTGCTTTCCTTGCTCTCTTGAATTTATTCTTTTCTCTGGTTCTGGGTTTTAGCTGCTGGACAGTGATCAGGAGCTGTATAAAAACTTTCCCCTGGTGATCTCAGAGCGCTGGCAGCAGGAGGTGGCTGAGACAGTGTATGAGGCAGTCAACAGTGATACGGATAAGAATGAGGCACGCAAACGAGCCAAGAACAAGCAGCAAGGCCACGAGGAAGGTGAGGTTTTAACATGTACACAAACAAGAAGGGTGGCATATGATCTCTCCTTCATCAAAGTGACCCTGGACGTCTGAAAGCTCAGGCATGCAGAAGTGTTCAGATAGTCCTTTCCTCCAAATGTTTTCTCTGACGATGCATGAGCAGCCGTTCGAAAAGATGTGGTTGGCTAGCTTTCATTTTCTTTGGAGAAATAATAATATCTAATATCTTGGCAAAATATCTTTGTCATAATTATTTTGCACATTGTACATATTTTTGAATGTGATACAGTTTTAAAAATATATATTAAAATCAGGCTATTATGTAATAGTATGTGCAAACATTGGCTGCCTAGCACAGTTGCAAGAAAGGGCACCATGGGCAGTCGGGCTATCAGGCAGCCAGATGTCCTTCCGTTCACCACTTTTATTAGGTTTTTGTTTAAACATGCTCTGACCTGGTTGTCTAGCCACCACAATTTGGCACTTGTCACATCTGAACAGGTACATGTGCGTGCGTATATGTCTAGGGTTGTGGGCTCCCGGGGCTTATTGATAAATGTGGAGAGCAAAGGTTAGCCTGATCCCACTGTGGCATTGTGGTGCTCTGGGCAGTGTTTTGGCTGAAAACTTTAGGTCATGTGCTTGACACACTCCCCTACCTTAACATTGTAGCAGTCCAAGTACATCTTTTCATGGCCCCTTTTTTCATCAGGATTGTACGCCCTACCACACTGCAAAAATTATTCAGGAAAAGGGTGAGGAACATAACAGAGACAAGGTGTTGAGTTGGCCTCCAAATTCCCAAGATCTCAGTCTGATTGTGCAGGCACATGATTTTGTCTATTTGTTTCTCAGTCCCATTGGCAGATGTTAAAGAGCAAAGAATCCATGCAAATTTTGTTTTTTGCTTGATGAAGTCACTGAAGCAGTGACTGTGCTAGGCAAACATTTAAAGATCACCTTCTCCTGGTGCATCTCCAAAATGGGGGAAAACAGCAACAGGGTACATTGCACATCTGGACAGTGATTGTTTTTTGACATTATTGTACTTGAAGTTAGCAGCAGATTCACTGCTTAGGCAAGTGCTTAGGCATCTGTGGGGAAAGAATTGAGAAAAATGCACTGTCATTTCACCTGGATGCATGCAATGAATATTTTCCCCTCATTTTTAATTTTGTGAACGAAAGTTGCTAGGATCGAGATTTGGCAAATATGGTGGTGAATATAATGGTTCCCTGTTTGAACAACTGTATAACCACATAAATGTGCTGGTGTACTGTATGGGTGTTCGTAATGGCATGGTCAAATTAAGAGCTAAGAAATAATAAATCATGTTGCTTTTTGATAAAGCTTGAGAGGACTCTTCTCAAGCCAGGGTAATGTGAACACATTGTCTGCTGTGATGCACTAAAATCAGTTGGCTAAGATTTATAATAGTGAACTAATAGTTTTTTTTAATCCTAAAGGCAAATATGATTATGAATCCTCAGGGAGGAGATATAGAAAATTAGTTGACCACAATAGTCAGACCAGCATTGTTTTTACTTCATTTTTATCATGAAGCTTTTCTTTATACATTTTATAATTATTCATAGTGTGTTTTATACTGTGGTGTATATGTTTTTTTCCCCCTCTATATTTTAGACTATGCCTTGGGCAAGGACTGCATCATGCATGGCTACATGCTGAAGCTTGGAAACCCATTCCTGACTCAGTGGCAGCGCCGATACTTCTACTTGTTTCCTAACCGTGTAGAATGGAGAGGAGAGGGCGAGTCTAGGGTAAGTAAGCAATTTTCTGCAAGCAATGACTATCAAAATGATAGTCTAATTAGTATATATTAAAAAGCTAATTAGTTGGATTAGTTTTGAAATATGTTTTGCTTTGTAGCATTTTAGTTAGCTAATACTACCACAGAATTCTAACTTGGATTTTAATTCAAAAATAGATCACTAACTGCAATATAACAATACTCACATTTTTTTTAGATTAACTGTCACTGCATGAGAATATTTTCCTTAAGAGCTTATATCAACCAAATAAGACACCAGGTTAAGGTTAATGCAAGGCGACTGTATTCAGTAATTTTTTTTTACTGCTTAAATTTTTGCTTGTCATTTATGAATTTATGCAAAAGCTGTTTGCATTTATAGTGTATGGAGTTAGCTTTAAAATTTTGAGGTTGTGTCTTCAGTGCCAGGCTTCCTCTTCTGCACCTTTGCACTTTACACTTTCTAGTTTAGGGTTGCTGTGTCTGACCCTGGGCTTCCTAACAAGCTGGGATATGAGAAAAGAAGAATTTCACTATGTTGGAATGTACACTGATCACATTAAAACCACTGACACAGAAGTGATCATTTCGATTATCTTGTTACAGTGGGTTGTGTAAATTAGGCAACAAGTGAATAGTCAGTTCACAATGTTCTTGGAATCTGTTGGAAGCAGAAACAGTGGGCAAGTGTAAGGATCTATGCTACTCTGACAAGGTCCATAGGGTCATAACCACCCAAGACTCATTGATTTGCATAGGGAGCGAAGGCTAAACCATCTGTTCCGATACCAAAGAAGAGAGCTACTTGTAGCACAAATTGCATGAATAAAGGCACAAATTTGACTTGGCCTCCAGATTATCCCCCTCTTGGCAAAATTCAGTTTTACAAAGCAGAGTAAGCAAAAGGAGTAAAAATCAAAGCAAATAGTGTAAAAATAGTACAAATAAACAATAAAATAAATCAATCTGTGCATGTGCTAGATTTATATATAGGCGTCTTGAGGCAAGTGGCTGAAAATTCTCTCTAAGCTGGAATCCGCTCAGTCTAGAGAAGATGAGCAGGGTTATCCAGGATAGCTTTTATCTTCCTTCACTTCCTCATCTGCACCAGCCGTACACAGGACCTGAGCCTGCCCAGAAGCTCGCCCTGTTTGATGGCCTCAATATTGTCTTAACAAGTCCAGGTTGGTGTACAACTAGGATCTTCTAAGTGTCCACTGTCTCCATTGCAAGAGGGGGTGGAGAGTCACTTGTAGCACCTAAATTCCACCATCAGCTCTTTTTTTTCAGCTTTTTTTCAGCTGTTTTTCCCCAAATGTTGACCTGAAGGTGGTTGTTGTTGAATCCTCCTCTGAAGCTTTTGGTATGGTCTTCGTACTCCTCTTTATCTGAGATACAGCCAACAAGGCGGTGGCAGTCATGAAATTCTGTAGGTGTCACATTCTGAATCAAAGCAAAAGTCAGAGGTATAGAGGGTGAATAAGAATAGTGAAAGTACAGTACCCTGGGGTGCACCAGTTGTGCTTATCACCACATCTGACTTACTGTGGTATGTTGGCCATGTAGTGTGTAATTCAGACCTGTCCTGGTCCACCTGCATCACAGAGAGTGGCAGGAGAGTGTTGAAAGTACTTGAAGTCAAAGAATGTTATCCTCACAGTTCTTTGTGGCCTATCCTGGCATATGTGAGCTCTGTGAAACAGGTAGATGATGGCACACTCCACACCAATGTTACCTCAATTAAGTCTGCGGAGTTTCGTATGACTTTTAGCACTGTGAAAAGGGTATGTGCTTATGTGTGTTGAAGGGGGAACACTATCCGATCACAACAGTGTATGTTGATCATAAACAAAAGCACGTGTCTGGGTGGTTGTGTAAACCAAAGTCTGTGTCTCCTCCTCCTTCCATATCAACAGATAGAGCGCCATGGCCTTTCTTCTGTCTCCTTTTTTACTCTATGTGGAAAACAAAGAGAGCAAAAACACAAACATGGATAAAACATCTGTTATATTAACTGCATCGATAGTCAAAATAAGTCACTTATGTGTTTTCTTTCTATATGCATCAAATTTTACACTGTTACACTCGTTACACAAAGTAACAATAATATACATAATAAACAGTATAATTATTATACTAGAAATAATCAAAGTGTCAATGTGTTTTACATTTTGGCATAGGTATTCCCTTCACCCAAATCTGTATTGTACGTTGTTGGCAGCCACCGCTATCTGGAGGTTGCATACTATTTTTTCTTCTGGTTGACCAGTAATTCCAAAAAATGTTCGACACTTTCTTTGCATAGTTAGAGCACAAACTGTTTCCGGATGTTGTTGTGTTCATTGTCTATTTTATTTGTGCAGTAAAGAATGTGTTACACTCCACTTAATAGTCATACACAGTCTGCAAATTAAATATATGGATTCACTGTTAATAAAGTCAGTAAATTAGTGCAGTAAATGTACAAAATAATAAATCTATGCATCATGCTACACAAAAGAGTTCTTAAGATGTTCTCGTTTGGAAGTGCTCATGTTTAAATTGATTCTGAAAATTGACATACAGCACTGAACTTCATAATAGCTTGATGAGATAGCTTGATCATCTTAAGGAAGTTACCTTACGAGTCCTGAGTTGACAGCATGTTAATGCCAGTGCCAATACTTGGATGGTAGATTTCAGTTCTGGCTCAACACACATAAATCTAATCAGCCTGTGTGTTGTAAATGCCCAGGCCTTGTGAAACAGGCCATTGGTAAAACATAGACACTAAAAGTTGTCTGAGCTACTGTTTAGATCTTTGTAGCAAACATGGCTCAGTTAAAATGAAAGAAACAGGATATCAGGCCATGTAACTCAGATGCTCCCATTCCTCAGCGTAGCTCTCCCAATAGTTCAGTGGTCACTCATCTTGATGATTACCTACCAGTATCTCAGTATCTGTTGAGAATTCTGCTGGCACCTGCTGGTGCACATGCACATATGCCTAGGATCTTTACAAGTTGTGAGCCTGAAGATGGCTGTTTCATGAGCAGACCTGTCTTTTGCACATTCATGCTGTTGATGCTTGTATTGCCCCACTTGGTTTCACCAGACATAACATTAAATCAGATGTTTGCTGCCCAAGTTTAGATGCACTGCTGATTCATTTGTGATATCGCATCCTGGGGAGCCTCTGCTGGTAAGGCTATTGTGGTGCTGCCTAAAGAAACCATTGTCATACCTTCCAGTGATTACAGGGTGTTTGCCTGCCACAGATAGCAGCACCGAGCAGGTCAGTAACGGTTGTTTCAGTGTCTGCTCACATTTTTGTTTTCTTGTTCCGACACATTTGTCAGTAACATGGATAAAATACCTAAGACAACAGCTGTTGTCCATCCGTGATGCATGCCTATTTGAGGTTCTCATGGAAAGCAACTTATAAGATGCAAAACAAAGTGGCAAACTTTCATAACATTTTAATGGCAAACACATTCCTGGATTTTAAAAATAGCAGAAGACATAGACCAGAAAAAAAGAAGTGCTTAGAGTCAAATACACGTTTCAGGAGTCTGGGATTTTTTTTTATCTGTATGATTTTTTTCTAAGCTGTGTTGTCTGAGAAATAAGCTGGACCAAACTCGGCTTACTCGCTGAAAATAAGAATGCTGTCTCTGCCTTCTGTTTTGTTGAAACCTGGCTAATTTCTGAAACAAACCCTCAGATTCTGCACTTGATATAAAAGGTCTACAGCTCTGAGAGATTCAGAGTTCACAAACAAGTCAAAAGGTTTTTGGGGTATGCTATAAGAATAAATTGTGTTCTCCACTCTTATTTGAGGGCTTTTCAATAGCTTTTGGAATATGACTAGGGGAATTTCCTATTGCCAACCACAGAAGCATTTGTAAAGTCTGGCAGAGATGGCCTGGCACACAGTTGGTATTTAAATACCCCCCACCACTTCCTCTTATATCTTTCCTATATAGATGATGTCAGTTTTGGATGATGTCAATATTTGGCCTTGTGTATGCACATTTCAGTTCTATACATAATTTCCCCATGTTAAATTGGGCAGTTTACATTTGTGTATGTTAAGCACAAATCTGTAACATCCTATTTATAGCATGGTTGCACTCTTATTTGATCAGAAACAATATAGGGCTTAATTCTTATGCTGTACGTACTGAACATGGAGTACACTATGGACAGTGATGTGTTTCTGAAACCACTTTTGCAGAAGAATTTCTTTGAAATGCTGCATGATGATAATGAAGGTTTGTAAACTTTAAATTCACTGCCTTGATCTTACCTGATTAGACTAAGGGCCTCCTCAACCAAGCAGCCTAGTATCTTCAAGACCTGCCCCCCCAAAAACTAATACCAAAACTCAAACAGATAAACAGTATCTGCCATGTTTCTTTATGAAATTCAGTTATTCCTGTTATTCCTGTTAGCTTAAACCAGACTGGTCGTATTCCTCTTAGCTCTTTTTTAAACGTTGTGTTTCCACAAGCAATGCTGTTGCTTAATGGATGTTGACCAGCTCTGTGTTTCAGCAATGGGAGTTACCCCAGTTGAAAGCTAATTTAACTTTATTGTACATTAATACTTAAATTTTTTTCATTATATGCTACTAAATGTCTGTGTTTAAGAGATCTATGCAGTCATGTTTAATAAACTGAAAATGTAAACCTAAAAGCATATAACAGGCAATGTTTGGTTTTGTTGTATCAAGTGGTTTTTGCACCACCATATTATGTTTTTACGAATTTTCCAGTATTTTCCCAATAATTAACGATTTGGTCTGTTCTCTGTAGCAAAACCTCTTAACAATGGAGCAGATAGTGACTGTTGAAGAGACACAGATCAAAGACAAGAAATGCATCCTGCTGAGGATCAAAGGAGGCAAACAGTTTGTCCTGCAGTGTGAGGTAGGACAACTTTCCCTGTACTGAGTCATTCTCAGAAGTCTCTGACAATTGCTACAGAATAAATTTGTATATCTACATATTGCATGGCACCATTTTGTAATCAGCTTATCGTTTGTCACTTTGTTCCACAGAGTGACCCCGAGTTTGTACAATGGAAGAAGGAGCTGAATGAAGCGTTCACAGAGGCCCAGAAGCTGCTGCGTCGTGCTCCCAAAGTAATTGGCAAAGGCCGTGCCGGCGTGGTGGAACTGTCCAAACCACCACTGACACACCGTAACAGTAATGGCTTGTGAGCCACTGTTGGCTTTTGCCCCAACGCTTCCTCATAATCATGCATCCTTTTACACTTGCAGACATGGCACCACCTGTTTCAGCTTACCCTCCATTTTCGCCACAACCAATAAAGCATCTAACTGTTAAAAAGTGGTTCTCCACATGGTCTGTCTGGAGTTCTACTTGACCATAACTATTGTTTCGTCTGTCTAGTACACGCACACTCACCCACTTACAGATTGACACACTGGTGAAGTTGCCGTTTCCGGACAATAGTGAAGGACCAATGTTAATGTCACTGTTGAATGAAGACATTTATGTGGTCAAGAATGAACATGAGGCATACAGTGACATTGTGTCCTTGCTCTACTCCCTACTTTTCACCTCTTTCTCTTTTAATCTGTGAACTTCCTCCTCCATACTCAGTGTTTTTCCCCAGGCAGGGCCTGGCATCAGCTGCCCCCTACCCAAACACACATGTACATAGACTAGAGTGTGATGCTATGGGAAGCTGAATCCTGTGCTCCTGCTGCTCTTCCCTCTACTGTGAATGTGTTGGTCTCTGTATGCTCAGGATGAAACTGTGTGAAGGTGCAGGTAATGGGCCACATGGGTCCATACATGCAGAGATAGTGGGCTACATGCTGTTTTTAGTCAGCATTGATGCCACCACAGTGGAGGCTGGTAGAATGTCTTTCTGTCTTAACGTCTAGAGCTTGTAAAGAGTCAAATGAAATTATGAAAATGCTGAGGTCTAGTTTGATGTAATGCCTAATTATCTTTTTGTAATAACCAGGGCCACCTTGAATGGCCCATTTCTTGAAATGCATTATGGTTGACTTCTAGCATAACTAGATGATAGAGACCAGAGGTGACCAACTGCAGTCCTAGATAATCAGTGTCCATCATACATATATATATATAGTACTACAAGACACCACATTCAACTTACCAGTTTATTAAGAGGGCGGTGAGGAGGTATGTTGGAGCAGAGAAATCGCCAAACTCTTCTTGATTCCAGCTCTTTAAGGACTGCAGCTGGGTACCCCTACCTTTAAGGTTCAGTTTTCTCTCAAATGCATACTAATCGTTCGGCTGTTGCGCCCTACCCTCTTCACCTCCACCTTTATTTAAACTCAAAACAGTTCCATTACAATGTTCTGCACTGAGGAAATTGTAAGTGATCAAGGATGCACTCTTTCATGAGATAAGACTTGACGGTAATTAACAGTGTGTGAAATTTGGTATTCAGTCCTTTGTGGGATCAAAATCAATTTCTGTTGAGCACTTGCATGGAGCAATGTGTATTTTATGTGTGCATGTATGTGTGTTTGGTCACTTGATTGTGATGGGGTCAAAGTGTGGCCAGTGAAAGTTTCAGTACGCATAGATCCCTTCGTTGTACTATTGTGTGCCTCAAGGGGGAGATATTTCACTGGTTCATGATGCAAAATGCCAGATGCGAGATGCCACACACTTTTCCCATACTGCTTAAAAGCCCACTGCACCTTCTCCAAACAGTCAGCCCAGTCCTTACTTGTTGAAGTGCAAAAAGTGCCAACACAGAGAGGATTCTTCGAGCCAAGTCTGCTTGACTCCAGTGTGACTCTTGTGTAAATGATGGAGAAAGAACTAAAACAGACTACATTCTCCCTGTTTCACGTGTCCACGTCCTCCGGGAATGCTCTGATAGACAAAAATGTGCAACGCAGTGAAAAGACAGATTGGAAAATATAAGGAGCATTTCACAGTCCTTGTCTGACTTTATATACAGAACCAGTCCTTTCTCTGTGCACCTACAGTATACTCTTCTTGAAAGATGTTTGCATATATGGGGGATTATTCTGTCTGCCTGTCTGTGTTTCTGTTCTTTTGTCTTGGCTTTGGGGAAAGGGTGGGTTGAGTTTGATGGCTTTCCAATTGTTCATGTGTACCTCAGGATGAGATGCAAGTGTGCAAACCTGAATGAAAGCAGAGTGGCTTCTTTCATGTTGAGGTACATGGTTCTCATCTGGGTCACATCCTGCATGTGTCAGTGTTGCCATCAGCCATCTGCAGGTGGACAGACTGTTAACATCAGCAGTGCTCATATGCGATTATTATAATACCCAAAGTGAGGAAATTCCTTTGAGAAGGTTGAGCTATAGGGGCAGTGGGGAGGGAAACAGACCATTTGTTGTAATGCTTCAGTATAGTTTTAATTTTTATATTGTTTTGAATGTGACAATGCAAATTTCTAATAGAATTTTTGAAATATGTGCATTTTTGACTGGCAGAAAAGAGCACAGCTGGCAGATTTGAAAAGTGAATTTAGCTTTTTTCTGTTTGTATATTTCAGGTTTTCCATGCAATAGCTTTTATAAGTGGTTCTTGTCCATGCTTTTTAAAGGAGGCTTTGATTTGCATGTGATCCTGAGTTTGCTATATATCATATGCAATACTCAGAATCAGATGCCAATCAAAGTCTCGGTTTGTTTTTTTAAATGTCAGGGAGGTGCCATCCTAGAGGAAGATTTAAAGTTGGAACTTTTTGAGGGTCTTATTTGAAAAACCAAAATAGTTTGGACATTCAAGTTTAATCACTGTACCATCAGAATTCACTAGCACACAAAAGATGTGCCAAAAGACTGTAGGCTTTTTTGCTGTGCAGTCTGCACTGATCACAATTCACCATATACATTCCCTCCAAGCCAAAATTGGTACGTTTTACAGGTGAATAACTGTGTTTAAGGAAAGGTACAAAAGTGTGACCAAATTTAGGTGGTCCATTGGGGGCAGATTTGGATGTCACAAACACACTGAGAAGTGTCTGTCTACCGAGCGACCAGCCCATCACTGGCACTGGTCAAGAAAGGCATTTTACTCACCCAGTTCTCAAAGCTGGAGCACCTCCACCAATCCTGAATATTCATGTTTTGTTCAGGGGTTTTGTATTTTATTTTTATCTCAGCTTTTTACTCACTCTGTTGATGTTTCATTCAAATGCTTGTGTGTCTGTTTTGTAGGGATTAGTTTATATGGCAAAAGCAGGTATTAAATGGCAGGTATCAAAAGACAACAAATAGGAAAAATAAAGTAAATATATATGTATATGAAAAAAAATGATTTAGGTTTATTTAAAGGGTAAATATCAACAAAAACCTGGGCTGGGATTGGGTTCAAAGTGAGTTTCAAATATTTGTGGTGAAGAATCAGCTCAATTCTTGCACATAAATTTAGATAGTGTACCTAAAGATTGCAGATTATTATTTTTGTCTGTTTATTGCAAGATTATCTTGCGTTCTTTCATATTTATTGTCTGGCTGGGGAGTTATTCCCTCTGTGCTTAACTATACATGTACATGGGTTTTGCTAGAGCACGGAGCTGTAGAAGGTTCCAGTTTACAGTTGCCACAAACTTTTTTTTTTTTTTTCCTTTTTTTTGTGCTACAAGCAAACGCAAGTACTACTGTATAGGTTATTACCATTAAAATTAAGGCAGTTATTATTATTGCTGAAAATGACCAGTAATTATCTTTGTCCCCCAGAGAAGCTAGAAACATGTGTTGGACTGCCAATTTAAAGTTCAGAATAAAAAACCCTTTTGTGTTCTTTGCCTTGTTTGTTGTCTTAATGATTTTTGTGGACTTGTATGCTTTCACTAAAGGTTCATCATTTACTTATGCTGCAACAGTCTGGCTAATGAATGTTTACATGCAGTTCATCAAGAGTTGCAGAAGTGGAAGTGTGTTAGTGACCAGTGTCTTGTGTGGTTTTTATATAAAAATCTCCTGTTACTAAACTTACCAGTGAGGCAATAAAAATGCCTCCTCCTTCTTTTCATCTCCACCATCTTAAAATTCAATCTCTCAAATTAAAGTGAAATATGAATGTAATTTATTCCCACTTGTCTTGGAAGTGTGCCGCTCCTTTCGTCCAATATCTTTATTAATCTGGTCATTTAGTGCTTTTTTATATCATCCTTTTTGTACAGTCTTTATTCCTAGCACGCCAGTCCTGTCCTAAGGGAACTGCTCGGTCAGTTGCTCCACCTCCGGCCTGTTCCTCACAGCTGAGTTTGTCCATCACAACAATCAGCAAGAACATGGGGTCGTTTTCTTTTTCTCTCTGTTGTTGGTATCCAAGGAATAGAGTTTAGACATCTTCACTTATGACAAATGTGGCAAAAAACATATTCCTGTTTAAAGTGACATCATAAACCACAAAAAAAATCTTTTAAAAAATCATTTTGCTAACCTGTTTTTGGTCCAGCTGGAGTTTCCCAAACAGGGTAGTATGTTTGCTCCACCATACTTACTGAGATATTTATAGAAGGGTCTCATGTTAACTCAGCTGCTTATCTGTGTGCATGCACTCATGGCTGTGCCACTCTTATTTCAGTCTAGCTGTGCCTCTCAGAGAGTGACAGTGGGGCTGTGTGCCTTGTGCTTAGCTTTAAGTTTTTTAAGAATTAAACAAACAAAACTTAAGTTGGAGTTTTTTGGTGTGTGGGGTTTTCTTTTCTTTTTTTAATTCTTCAAAGGAAGCCTTCATAAGGTATGTCTTTGTACGCCATTTGAAGTCCAAATTCTGTGAACTTTAACAGCGACTTTTGAGAATTTGTCCTTGACTGAGTAAGATATTGGATTGTATACACTGGGTCTAAATAGTTTTAGAGGCCAAAATGGATATTTACATGCTGTGAGGTGATTTCATGATTATGGCTCTGACTTAAACTGAAATCTGAGAGCAGCATAACAGATCCAGTTTCAAGCTGACTTATTTGATGTCTTCTACTTAACATCTATTGTTTTTGGTGGTTGTTTTTGTTTTTTGTTTTTTGTTTAAATACCAGTGCTCATGTCGGCAGAGCACTGTTTGCATTTTATCATTGTAAATGTTTACTGAGGAATGTCAATCCTTTGAAATTGTCACTGTATAGATATGTGACATGTTCTACTCTAAAATAAGTTTTACTTTGTTTTTGCCCCATAGTCATACAATAACGCGTACAACAATTTCTAAAGATATAAAGAAGGTTCAGTGATTATACTGATTTTTGTTGTTTATACTGAAGTTTATGCATCCATGTAAAGAATGCAGTCCCATGTTAAATGCATTGTTTTCAAGCAGGCCTTTGACATTCATTACCAATTGGATGTCTAAACCAGACAAGTGCTACTGTGAGTCATCCTTTTTTTTATTTAAACCCAGACTATTTATATAGGTGAACTATTTCTGTAAACACGTAGAAATAAAAACATCTCAATAGGAATTCTTCACAGTCTGTCTTTTAAGCTCTGACTTTGTAAATGCACAGTAGTTTTCAAACATCTGCCCTTAACCTAAAGTTACCTCAGTTAAACATTGCAAAGCCAGCTTGGGGAACCACCGTGATATTTATGGTTGCGTTACTGATATACTGTCCAGTTGAAAACATCCCCAGAGTTTTTTTTAAGGCAAAGAAGTGGAATGCTCTACAAGGGCCAAGTGAATCTCCTGACCTGAATCCAATTAAGCATGCATTTCATTACGGAAGTCAAAATGCCCCAAGGATAAAAAGGAAGTGAAGTATGCCTGGCAGAGCATCACTGGGGAAGAAATCCAGCATCTGGCAATGTCTATGGATTCCAGACTTCAGCCAGATATTGATTGCAAAGGATTAACTATTAAAATTGACTTGATCATAAAGCTGTAATTTATGAATTACCCCAGTAACCTGTGATGGACATAAAAAATAATAACCTTATAAGTCCTTGTAAATATTGGATGTCCAAATATTTATGCACCTATATGTACATAGCTTGATAGGCTTTTTCACCAGATGCTATTGAAAGATTTGTCCTGTCTGGAATCTTTAAATCATGCTTTATTGGTCAAGTACACTACAGTAACAAAGATAAGTACATAGGCAGCACTATTGGAACAAAACAATTGCACATATAAATATTGCATACTGAATATGTTGAGGAAATCAAGGAAATGAAGATTTTTCCCTTCATTTGCTGCATTCTCTTTCTTTTGACAGGTCCACAGCTTCATTATTTCACCTATTCTTTCTACAACAAACAAGCACACCTGGCTGAATTGCATTTGTGTGGCTCTTGTCCATGATGGCACTGTCCTCACGCTTAAAACTTTGGGAGCAAAAGGCAGGTTTAGCATTTATGTTTTCTGCATGATGCCTTGAGAATTTGCATGGCTGATTTCTTTAAAAAAAAAAAAAAAAAAAAGTGTGAAGAATAACCCTAATCTTACAAATAATATACACATAGGAAATAAATTATAGAAACAATGGTAGAAAACAAAGGCTGTAGTGATTGTAAGTAATTTACATAATACAAAAAAGTTGAATTAAGCGGTTTTCAAACAAAACATCTCCACATTGTACCCTTTTTTTCCTGCTAATCATGTAGGCATTACATTTTTTCACATGACAATCAGGTTTAATGTCTTCCACAAAAGAATTTTTACAATTATTGCAAACTTGCTGAAAGTCACTGAAGCCCAATATAACAACAATAAAACATACTAATTATAAAAAGGAGAATTATGTATAGAACATAACTGGGAGTCTTACTGAGAAGCTGGGAATAAAGTCATTTACTCAATCCATCACTGGTCAATCCATCACTGCTACCATGAAAAATACAAAAAGAAGAAAGTTTGTGTTCAGCTACCCTATGAGGCTGCATGAGAAGCAAGTTGAATAGATGTTAAAAAGCTTCACATGGATCAGACAAATCCATTGTCAGCTTTCAGGCTCACTTGGCGGTACAGGTGCATCTCGATATATTAGAATACCATCGAAAAGTTGATTTGTTTCAGTAATTCAATTCAAAACATGAAACTTATATTATCTAGAGAGAGACTGATATATTTCAAGTATTTATTTCTTTTCATTTTGATGATTATGGCTTACAGCTAATGAAAACCCAAAATTCAGTATCTTAGAAAATTATAATATTGTGGAAAAAGTTCAATATTGGAGACTCATGGTGGCAAACTCTAATCAGATAATTAACTCAAAACACCTGCAAAGGTTTCCTGAGCTTTTAAATGGTCTGTCAGTCTGGTTCAGTAGGCTACACAATCATGGGGAAGACTGCTGACTTGACAGTTGTCCAGAAGCCAATCACTGACACCCTGCACATAGAGGGTAAGACACAAAAGGTCATTGATAAAGAAGCAAACTGTTCACATAGTGCTGTATCCAAGCACATTAATGGAAAGTTGAATGGAAGGAATATGGTAGAAAAAGGTGCACAAACATCAGCAGCCTTGAGAGGATTATGAACCAAAGCCCATTCGAGAATTTAGGGGAGATTCACAAGTGGACTGCAGCTGGAGTCAGTCACATTCCTTGTGTCAAGCCACTCTTGAACCAGGGATGACATCAGAGGCATCTTACATGGGCTAAGGACAAAAAGGACTGGACTGTTGCTCAGTGGGCCAAAGTCCTCTTTTCAGATGAAAGTAAATTTTGCATTTCATTTGGAAATCAAGGTCCCAGAGTCTGGAGGAAGAGAGGAGAGGCACAGAATCCAAGCTGCTTGAGGTCCAATGTAAAGTTTACACAGTGGTGGTTTGGGGTGCCATGTCATCTGCTGGTGTTGGTCCACTGTGTTTTATCAGGTCCAAGGTCAGCGCAGCTGTCTACCAGGAAGTTTTAGAGCACTTCATGCTTCCCTCTGCTGACCAGCCTTGTGGAGATGCTAATTTCATTTTCCAGCAGGACTTGGCACCTGCCCACACTGCCAACAGTACTAATACCTGGTTTAAGCGCCATGGTATCCATGTGCTTGATTGGCAGTAAACTCGCCCGTCCCAAACCCCATAGAGAATCTATTGTGTATTGTGAAGAGGAAGATGTGAGACACTACACCCAACAATGCAGAAAAGCTGCTCAGAGTAATCTGGGTTTCCATAACACCTTAGCAGTGCCACAGACTGATCGCCTCCATGCCACACTGCATTGCTGCAGCAATTCACAAATCAACTTTTCGATGATATTCTAATTTATTGAGATGCACTTGTATGTAGGAGAAGTCCAGCTCAAGATGGAGTTCTCATGTCAAACTGTGTCAGATATATGTCTAGGTTAATTTATGTTTGCCTGAATATTTTATCAAGCCTTATTCATTACACATCCATAAAAATCATGTAATTAAGTAACAAATCATGTTGAAGTCCCATGGATCATAATGTAACATTTAAAACATGTTTATTAATAAAGTGTCATATAAGCAGTTTTATTATTTTGCAGGATATAAATCATTAAATAAAGGCAGAGTGGGGAAAACATGATGTTCATTGTACACTATATAGCCGAAGGTTTGAATTCAGGGGTTGGGCTTGGCCCCTTAGTTCCAGTGAAAGGAACTCTTAATGCTTTAGCATACCAAGATATTTTGGACAATTTCATGCTCCCAACTTTGGGGATGACCCCTTCCTGTTCCAACATGACTAGAATTGTCTAAAATGTCTTGGTATGCTGAAGCATTTAGAGTTTCTTTCACTGAAACTAAGGGGCCAAGCCCAACCCCTGAACTTTTGGCAATAAAGTGTACGTTGAAAATTTTAACACATTGAACATCATGTTTTCCCCACATTCATATATATAAATATAAATTATTTCATTGAATAATGTGGCATGAAATGAAAACAGCTAGGCAGTAATCTGAGTATTAAACTCTCTAGCTTGATTAAAGGGCAGATAAAACATAAGACTATAAAAGGTCTCAAATATATATTAAAGAATTTATTTTCTGTGATTTAATTTTTCATTTCTGATTGTTTTATTAATTTATTTTGTATTTCATTTCACTTCTTGTCATTTTATTGTGTATAATCTGTTTATATAAGGCAACTTTTAAGTACATCTCCTTTTATAACTTACTGTACACAGATCAAGGATGAGAAGAAATTGCCAGCATCTACTCAACCTCCCCCACCTCTTTCTGCCGTACCCGGAGGATTCCTTAAGCAGCTTGTGAGAGAGACAGAGAAGGAGACAAAGCTGAAAGAACCAGAGCTCAAAGAAGAGAAGGCGGTGAGCGGCTGCTCAGTTTCTCCAAATTGAATAATTTGATGTGTCTTGTTCTTGTGAACATGCTCTTCACCCTTGTGAGACCACTATGATTTTTACCTTTTATAGCCAAGCAAACTAAGCGAGAACTTAGTCCAGCAGTTCCTCCTTCCAGACCAAACTCCACCCATCTTGGAGGCAGAGATGGCCCTCAAGGCAGAACAAATGGTCAATGCTCCCCTAAAAGAGAGACAAACATCCTTCCCAATACAAAACCTGAGTCCAGTCTCCATTAACCAGCAAGACAACTTCAAAGTCAGTAAACCAGATGTCAATGACCACAAACAGGAGAATGATTCCAACCTATTAAAGTTTCCTAAGGTGTTGGCAGAGAAAGAGAATCTGAAAGACCAAACAAAGGCACAGCTGGATGTGAAAGACATTAAGGAAGACAAGATAAGAGAAGTGAGGCAAGAGCCAGAGGGGCAGCTTGCTGAAAGCACCCTAAGAGAGGAACCCAAAAAATTTGTGGTAGGTTGTGTTAAAGCAACAGAAAAAATATTGGACCCAGACTTGCAGTGAAGCATTGCAATTATCTGAAGCAACTGTGCTTGTTTAATAATTCTAAAGACATTTAATGAACTCCCTTAGATGAAGCTATTCCAGTTACATAGTTACATAGCATAGTACCTTCACAGATCAGAATGAACTGTATGGATACCTAGAAATTTCTGTCTAGCATTAATAACATATCAAATAACGTAATGATACACAAAAGCTTTCATTACTTTAGTAGTTTATTTTAAACAATACTTAATACATAATTCTGATTATAAGCATTTAAAGCAAAAAAAAAAATTCTGTTAAAAAATTCTAAACATTGTGTTAACGCACCATTTAACATATACTTATTACAGGTTTTTTTTTGACATAACATTTCAGTCAACTAAGAGATTTTTGTTATGACATCAAACTTCAGAATATACAGGAATCCGGTGACAGGATATGGTCATAGTTTTTTTTTTTTTTTTTAATCTTTGACAGTTATTTATTTGGTATGAAGCAGACTTTTATGGTGCAATCACTGTCCATGTTAAAGTTCCACCATATAATTGTGCTACACAGCAGATTTTCATGTCAAAGTTACCACTGAGGGCTGAATACAGGAGAAACTGGAAGTGACTATCGTTTTCAGTTAACCTCTGTGTCACATTCCTGACTATAGGGTCAACAATAATAATAATTGTTACTTGATTCATTTGTTATATCAACTTGACAAAAGTATTTTTGACAGCTTACACCTTTTTACCAAATTACAGTTTATATAGGTTTATGTCAGTATGTCAGGGGACTTCAACCCTTTGAGTATTAATTTGCAATAGGTTTTGTTTTAATATTTGATAATAAATTTGTTAAGCAGTATAATACTATAATTCTTGCTTAAGCTTGTGCCCTCTTAGCAGTCATCTGTATTATGTTTAATATCTCTCTCTCTCTCTCTCTCTCTCTCTCTCTCTCTCTCTCTCATACACACACTTTCACACACTCTGCAGAGAGATGTCTGGTATGAGGCTGGTACCGTGTGGTACACACACAAAAACGGCTTCACGCTTGGTGAGTTTTTACATCGGAAAAACAGATCATTTCAACAAAGGAACTTTTTTCTTATTGTTTCTGTATATTTTTACATGTACATTAAGTATATTTTGTGCACAATGCACTGATACACAACGAGGCAGCTGATGTGTCTACTAATGGGGTTTACATTCTCAGTTTAGAGAATTAGAGAATTTTATGTTTGCTGTATTACATTATTACCTATCTAACCTATCTAGGATATATCTTAATATATCCTAACATTTACAGTGGAGCGAATTATATTTATAGCTAGACTTATTACTTGGGGGGTCCCAGGAGGATTCATTGTTGTTTTTTTCCTTTAAAGCTTATGGATTCCATAAGCCTATGCACAAATTGTGTCAAACTGAGGAAAATAATATGTATTGTATGAGATAGCTTATTAACTATTTAGCTGAGGTCAGGCTCCCAAAATAGTTCAGGTATGGTGTTGGTGTCTACTTGGAAGAAATATACAAAAATAAAAATTAATACAACTTTAACTAGAACGTTTGAAGAAAACCTACAATAAGACATAAATCCTGTATTACATCTGTGGACATTCTGCTTGTGTATATTTGATTTGTAAAAACAGCCACTCAGCTGAAACCAGATGAGGGCACACCTGAGCTCCCTAATGGGAAAGTGAGGGTTCGACTCCAAACAGATGGCTCTGTACATGATGTCACGCAATACGAGATTGAAAAGGTGAACCAGTTACTCTAGTTACTAGTTTTTTTTTATAGTGGACTAATTGTCCAATTCTAAACTTCGAACAACACTAAAAGTTTTTTTATGTACTTGTGAAATGTAAAATGCTTTGAATGAACAAGTGAAAACAATATAGAAATATATTTTAATGCGGTAATGCAGTGAATAGAACTGGACAGTTAAAAATCATATAATTTAGTACACTTACACATAGAATTTTGACTATTTGTGTATTACAAACCTCTATATGTGGGTTTTCTGTCCCCAGCTGAACCCACCTGAGCTGGACCTGTGTGAGGACTTGAGCGAATTAGTGAGTGTGAATGAGTCAAGCATCCTGCACACTCTGACCAGCCGAGCCAGAGCCCACATGGCTCTAACACATGCTGGACCAAACTTGCTGGCCCTTTGGCCTCCTATAGCACCAACTGGAAAGGTATCATTAACACTTGAGCTTTCAATAACTCTCTTATTATTTTGCTTATAATTACAAAATGTTAATGCATTTACACGTTTATACATACAACTATAAATATATTACATGCATTATTATATTCTACATATATTTAAAGCTTTAGAACATACTGTTTTAATATGCTTTTTTTTAATCTTTTTTTTTAAAGAATTTGTTTTCTTTTGCCATTATTGTTTTGTGCCCCACTGCATAGGTGAAACGAGGGGCATGTGGTGGCCACAGGGTGGGGTTGTTTTTATGTTTTATTTTGGTTAATGTAAAATATGCTTGCACTCTCATACTAAGTTGTATTTGTTATTATGAGTTCGTTATTATTTTGCTGAATAAAGAAAGCACCTTTATGGTTGAACAGTTAATTAAAATGTTTTGAGTTGTGGTGAATTTCTCTGAATGTGATTTCTGTCTGTCTATCTTTCATGTTAGGGTCTGCGAACCCGCCACTGGGACACATGGGAAGCTACTGCTACTCTGCAAGCATTGGTCCAGAATGTTTATATGTCTATGGTCAGCCAAAGGAGGGATCAGAGTGTGGTGGCTTTGGGTCGCAGTGGCACAGGAAAAACTACCTTGTGCCAGTCATTTGCCAGGGAACTTCTCAAACATTCTGGTACAATAGGAGAAAACTTAACCTGTGAGTTTATTTTCAATACCTTAATTTAAATGTGGAGTAAAATGGGCACTAGTTCCAAAAGTACATACTGTTTATGGTAGCTCCGGTCCTCTTGCCTTCTCACTCTTCTGCATTCCTTTTCCTTGTCAGTCAACATGTGCCCTCCCACACATAAGGGAGGGAATGCCCTGGATCTGGTCTTCAGCCACACCTCTGTAGATACAGACATCCACATTGCACATTTTCCATTATCAGTTGGTATCCTTCACTATCACCTTCCCTATCCTACCTAAACCTAATCAATATTTCCCACTTGTTAGAACCTCCACTCTTCCTGCATCTTATCACCTTTTCAAGACCTTTACTCCTTCTCCTCCCTGCTATTAGAGTTAGTTACAAACACCTTCCTCTCCTCTTTTTCTTCATCCATGCACCTCCTCTGCCCTCTATTTTCTAAACCAAGGAAAGTTTCTTGCCTGGTGAATTAAGTACAGCAAAGAAAGTGAAAGAAATCACACATTTGCACAGATCTAGCCTTTTACCATCTTTCTCCTGTTTAAATTCTCATCTGCTCACCTGCTTCTCCTGCTCCATCCTCAGTGACTGCTGAAAAACTTTTATGATGCCAGCTATTATGATGAGAAGATGTGCTATCTCCTACATTACACACTCAGGATCCCCCTTTTCCTTCACTGGCAGATTCTTTTTAAACTAGCAACAGAAGTCCTTCAAGTCATCTTGCTCTGCATTCCTACCATTAGCCCACTGGATCCAATCGTGATCCACAATGCTTAAGACCTCCTCCCCTTCATCATTACTACCATCAATGGCTACATAACATCTAAACATGTATCAGCCTACCTGGAAGGTCATTCATATCAGGTGAAAAGGAGGGATCAATATCTGCTCTACTAGTGGCCCATGAGGCTCAGTTCTATGTTCTTCTCTGTCCTCCCTCAATACTCATCTCTTGTTGAGGTTATATTCTCACATCGTTTTTCATACCAATGATTTAGGTAGGCTCTCACATCGTTTTTCATACCAGTACCATCTGACTACAGCATAACAATTGCTGCTCATTCCAGGTGCCTCATCCCCATGTCAGGATCTTGCAATTTCTACTCATTGATATCATTTTTGGTCACTGGATGCGGCCTAGGGTTAACTATCAACTATCCTTTTCTTCTTCTATTGCTAATCTGACACGCTCATGTTGATTTCTGCTTTAAATATCAGAAGGATTTGTCCATTTATATCCACACAGGTCACTGAGGTGCTAGTTCAGTTCCTTGTCATTTTGTGACTGGACTACTCCAACTTGCTCTTGGTAGGTCTGCCTCTGAACACCATTTAACCTCTGCAGTTGATCCTGAATGCAGCTGCATGACTTGTTTTCAACCTTCCTAACTTCTCACACACAACACTTCCCCATTGTTACACTCCCTCGACTGGCTTCCTGTAGCTGCCCTGAAAACACTACACTACAAAGCCAAAAATGGACCAGCAACCACTTACCTCAAAGCACTTAAAATACCCTGCTTTTCACCATGCTCCCACTGTTTGACTGGTCCCACCATCTTGCAGGGTACAAGAAATGCATGCATCAGTAATTTTGTTCTTGTTATGGAACAAGCTTCCCCTAGATGTCTGAACCACTGTCCTGTCTTACACACTGTCCAAAGTCCTGCCTCTCCTTGAAGTACTTAAATTAGCAATTTAAAAACAAAACTTGTGTTGTATGTTTGCTTTTCTTGCTGTATATATATTTGTTCATTTATCTCTGAAATAATTGTTAATTTTTTGATGGTATTCTTAGTATGTGATTGAGGGTATTCTTAGTTTTATTCTATTGCTCAGCCTAAATGATGTGACACATTGTTCTTTCAAGAGTTGTGTGTGATGATATCTTCCAAATCCCCAAATACCCCAAAGTCACTTACTGCAACCTACCTAAATCATTGAAATGCATGGATATGGTATCACTACAGAATCAATTAATTGTAATATAAATCCTGAAGACAAATTATATAGCACTTATAGTAGCAGCTCTTTACTTTAATATTTTGACATTTTTTTCCACCAAATGATTAATACCCTTCAGAATATTTACTATGCTCTGTGTGTGTGTTTGTGTGCACAGTAATCTGTTTCTTCATCTATCAACTACCACCTTCTTCTGACATTGGCAACATATGTTGATTTTTAAATGTATGTGCATGTGTGATTGACCACAGTGGGGCGTCTCCAGGCCATGTTCACTGTGCTGCGCTCTTTTGGCTGTGTAATCTCTCATCACAGCGAAGCCTCCAGCCGATTTGCCATGGTGCTTTCTCTGGACTTCAACCATAAAGGCATTGCAGCAGCAGGACACCTTCAGGTGGCTCTCTACTCAGCTTGTTTTCATGTCATATGTCTGTTCTTTACTGATGCTGATATTTCTCTATCTCACAGACTATGATGTTGGAAAGGTGGAGGGTTTGCCATAGGCCTGAGGGAGAGAGCAACTTCTTAATCTTCTCCCAGATGCTGGCAGGACTCAGTCCTGAAATGAGGTCTGAAAACATTAACACATATGGGCTGCTTCAGTCAATATAATATTGATATATAAGTTCTAATTCTAATGTCTGGTTCCCAAGGAATAATCTTAATAACACATAATTTAATGTCCAATTTATAGACTTTAAGCAGTAAATTGAAAGAAACTCCTATCCTATCAGCATGACATGATACAATTACGTGGTGGATTTTCCTGACTTACGCTCAGTGTTATCGGGATTGACTCTGGTCCAAACATATCCAGGATAAAGCAGTTAGAATTCAGTTCTTTAACCTTATTGTATTGTTGTTTGGAGGTTACATATACTTTTAGTTGTACTCAAGCTCCAGAGCTTGGTCACAGACCTGACAGTCAGTTTGTATTCCTGTCCTCTTTCTGTAACAAAACCCCAGGGAGCTTAGCGGATAATTAATGGATAAGAGATACTATTGATTTTCTTTTCTTTTTCTTTTTTTTTTGACATAAGCGGTCCTTATGCTGTCTTTACCTTCTAGGACAGAGCTACAGCTTCACCAGATACCAGAGAACAACATATTTGGCATCAGTTGTCCCACCAAGGTAAGAAAGTGGACTCCGGAGCAAGTTGAAAAATGAATTGTTTTCCTGGAAAAAATATTTTAGTGCTCCTTCAAGTAAGAAATCCTGGGTTAAATGATCTTTAAAAAAAACAAAAAACAAACCTGTTACTGAGCTAACCCTTATGCACTTTCTAGGCTACAAACCCATTATTTTTTATCTGCATTTGTTTAGTGCTCTTGGATGTGGTCTATACAGGAAGGGGTTTTAATGTTAACCCTAGAGCCTAATTAAAAAATTATTATTTTTTCATTATCTATTATTATATTGCAGATGTAATAGCAAATCAGTAATGCACACCACTGTTAACTGGTTTCCCCCAAACAGCTGTGTTTGAGATGGGAAGCTGGCAAACCTCCACATAATTCTTTTCCTGTATTTTGTATCTGTAGTCATATTAATTTAGGCACATTATCTGTTCAATTCTAATAATGCATTCATATTCATTTACATTACTAAGAGCCTCTTGCAAATTCCCCCACAGGTGGATGAGAAGCAGAGGGCTATGGTGGAGTTTGGAAAACTCTTAGAAGCCATGAAGACTCTTCAGTTCTCCCCTGATGAACAGCGGGCCATTTGGCATGTTCTGGCAGGAATATATCACCTGGGCATGGCTGGCACATGCAAAGGTGAGTCTACAGTACCTGGAGGTTAAGTCAAGCAGCTCTTTACTGTCATCGCAGTTATATACAATACACAGTGAGATGAAATTTCACATTTCCCCTCCACCCAAAGTGCAAGATTCATGTATGACATGACAGTGCTGACAGGACATAAGTGCAACTGGAATAGGAAACATGGTTGAAGTGGGTATGGGGAACAGTTGATGGTCAACATAGCATAAATACTCTAATCACAACGAAGAACATGGTCAATAAGGCATTACAGTGATTTAACAAAACATTTCTGTGCAATAGGGTTACCCATTTTTCTGACTTTGTATAAATGAAAGCCTGTAAATTTTTCATTGTCCTGCTCACAAAAGTAGTTTGAGGGGATTAACAGGCATTTTTGTGCTATTAAGCAGTGAAAGAAATAACACTTACTGCCCAGGAACAAACAAAGACAGATGTAACAAAGTGTTATTATTGTGCACATGAACACATTCAATGTCATATTTTCTTGAATAATGTTAAAAAAGTTATCTCCTCTCTGCAGTTGGACGAAAGCAGTTTATGAGTTTTGAGAGTGCTCAGGTGGCCAGTGCTGTACTTGGCTGTGAAGGAGAAGACCTTCACACTGCAGTGTTCAAACATCACCTAAGGCAGCTACTGCAGAGGGCCACTGGAGCCACCAGAGAGCGCTACATCGCAGTGGAACAAGAGGAAGGTTGGAGTTACTGGTCATATTCTCAACTGAAAATTTTGTTACCGTTTAGTTGTAGTTTTCAGTTTTATTTACCAATCAAGATTTACACCTAAGGTGATAATGTGGTCTGTTTGGTATTATTTACCTGGTATTTTAAATTGTAGAGTAATAAGGTCAAAGGTGCAATAGACAGGCTTACTGCATTGCCCTGTAAATTTTTGACATTATTATTATTATTATTATTATTATTATTACTATTATTATTATTTTAATCTTATCATTAGGACCTAAATTGAGTGCTGCTCAGTGTGTGGAGGGCATGGCAGCTGGTCTCTACGAGGAGCTGTTTACTGTCATTGTATCTCTGATTAACAGGTACACAAACACACATACATACATGCATATGTACATGTCTCTTACAAGTGCAGTGTATAAGGCAAGCATAAAATATATCCTAAAATTTTTTTTTAATCATTTCATTATCTGAGACTCACTGTGTTAAAATTTTTTGATATTACTTTCCAGAGCTCTGTGCTCCCAGCAACTAACACTGGGCTCTGTGATTGTGGTAGACGCACCAGGTCTACGCAACCCCAGACACAGCGGGAAAGACAGGGCTGCTGGCTTTTCTGAGTTCTGTCATAACTACCTACAGGAAAGGCTTCTGGAGCATCATTTCATACATACCTTCTCTAACTGTCTTGACAGATACACACAGGTACAGTGCAAGCTTCCTGTAGCTTTTGTAATTGTGTATGCTTGTGTGTGTATATTTATGAAGAGGTGTACTTGTGTAATTGGAGAGGCTTCTACTCTGTTCTGGCTGTAGGAGAAAGTGACTGTAGATTTTGAGACCCCTGAGGACAGTCCACAAAAAGTGGTATGTGCTATAGACCAACCAGGACTGCAGGTAAGTAGTCATCAATAAGTCATTGACTTACTTACATCATCATATCAATTAAAAAATCAGATTTCCCCCTAAGAAAGCTGCCATTCCAAGATAAATTTTTGCATTTGTGACTTCCTAGGTTCGAGGGCCAGAGGGTGACTCTCGTGGCCTTCTTTGGGTTCTAGATGAAGAGCTAGTCACTCCTAATTCTACTGAGAACACAGTTTTGGAAAGGATATGTCATTACTTTAGTGATACAGGTACGCAATCACAGGATAATGTTGCTTCATTGACCACAAAACAGAATTTCCTTAAAAATCCATTCAGAATCACACTGTACTATTTATGTTGTTTTTAGTGCGGCAGTGTGAACAGCCTCTACAATGCGAGATTGCTCATCTATTGGGCTCTGACCCAATCCGCTATGACCTATCTGGATGGTTTGGTCTGGTCCAAAATAACCCCTCTGCCCTCAATGCCAGCTCCATTCTGCAGAACTCCTCTGTGTAACCTCTCTTAACTTGACACTTAACATCGGGTCATTGAGCGTTTTATAACAAAGATAGATGTGGAGAGTGGTACACTTTCAATTGCATTTTGCTCTCTTCTCTCTCTATCTCTCTGTCTCTCTCTGTCTCTCTCTCTCTCTCCAGATGTCTTAGGTATATAGCAAAAACAAAAGAATTACAATATTTACATACTAATAGTGACATATACTTTCAAGGCACAAACAAAACAGACTAAAACAAGCCAGTCGCAGTAGAAGCCAGAGAGTCTGCATGATGTATCACAAACTGTAATATTGTGTTTTTTACAGTTTTCTTAGTGTAAACACTAATATGATTACAAATGGCTCATTCTCGCAATCTTTTTCTGTTTGTCAGTCATGTAGTAAAGGCTCTGTTTGCTCCACGGGCCTCGGTTCCTCCTCTGTGTCGGGGTTTGGGTGGTGTTGAAGGAAGCTCACAGCGCTTTCTGGAAAGAAGTGGGAGTGTGCGCAAGATATTCACTGGAGGAATGGCTGCTATCAGGAGATACTCACACTGCATCTCTATTAAACTACAAGTGGTAAGGCTCAGTAAAGTCATTTCCACAGACAGTCCTGTCTTGCTCCTTGGAAGCAATGAAAATGGCCATTTGTGATGCATCTGTTTTTCTTTTTTAATTATTATTCTCTGTCTACATTTCTCTCATTCTTTCACTCCCTGTACCACCTGAACTCCTGCTTTTTCATTTTCATTATTATGGCATTCTTCATTCTCTCTCTCTCTCTCTCTCTCTCTCAACAGGATGCTCTAATAAACCTGATTCGTCGTGCACAGCCAGTTTTCCTACAGTGTCTCAGAGCGAAGGTTGATGGTGGTGGCTTTGATGTTCCAGCATTACGCACCCAGCTGCACTCAACCCACTTACTACCTGCTTTGCAACTCTATCGTATAGGTCTCACACATGTTCACTCACATTCAACTGCTACAGTAATCATTATTACTATTAAACTGAGACAGCATTTATGGAAAATGAAGTGTTTTAAATACAATGCCTATAATTCAACTAGTTTGTGATTAGAGTCTCTCTATCCCAGGCTACCCCAATCATATGTCTCTGAGTGATTTTCGTCGGCGCTTCCAGGCTTTGTCTCCTTCTGTAATGAAAAGCTATGGCTCTGTTTTTATCACACCAAATGAAAGAAAGGTGCGAAAATCTAAGTGGATGTGTGCAATTTTCCATCTATTGTTATTTCATTTAAAATACTGTTTTAAACATGAAAGCAGATGTTTAGTGACAAGTTATTCATTTGCCATTATTAATGTGAAAGTTATCAAGTAAAAAAACAGGCTTGGAACCTTGATTATCTCTTGTTTTCAGGCAGTGGAGGAATTATTGGTTGAACTGGATCTGGATAAAAAGAGTATTGTTTTAGGCTCAAGCAAGGTGGGACCCTACACTGACATTAAAGGATCCCGAAGGGTTGTCACTGATGTGTGAATTTACAGTTGTGTGTATGTGTTAGGTATTCTTAAAACGTGGCGTGTTGAGATCACTGGATGTGCAAAGGGATGGCTTGGTCAAAAACTGGCTGGTACAGATGCAGGCTGCTTGTGTGGGGCATTTGGCACGGCACAGATACCGTCGCTTGAAGGTAAGTCTCTGGTGACCTATTTCCACAATCTCTGGAGTCACAATCTATTTATCTGTCAATGTACTGTATGTATACACTACCAGTCAAAAGTTTGGACACATCTTCTAATTCCATGGTCTTTCCTGATGTTTATTTCTTTCTACATTGTAAAACAATGCTGAAGGCGGCTGAAATACACAATAATCTCCTTTGAACAGTTGATATTGAGATATGTCTGTTTGATTATTATATCAAAATCAAGATTTGTTCATCATAAAGAAGTGTTACTACCTCTTTAAAAGCAGGACTTTTGGTTCTGGTGCACTCAGAACTCATCATAGCTGATGTATAGCCAAGAAAGAGCATCAGTCATAATCACTGACAAGCAATTACTGCTCTTATTAATCCCAGATTCCTTAGCGCAGATATCTGTCTGTTAAAAGTCTGAATTTTTGTGTGCCTTTTCTGAGATCAGGTGCAACAGATGGCTGTGAAATGTATCCAGCGAAATATTCGTGTTCTAAACAGAGTGGCCACCTGGAGCTGGTGGAAATTGTTGTGTAGAGTCCGCCCCCTGCTGGACGTCAATATAGACGAACACAAGGTCCGGGGCAAAGAGGTGGGCTATTATCTTGAATTATTTCGTTAAATTTTTTAGTTCTTGTGAGCATGAGAACAACCTTAAGTTATGTTATATGTTTCATGTCATGTAATTTTATGTTAATTTTGTCATTCTAGGTTATTCATTAAAATGCTATATAACAAGCTTAACCCATAAAAATTAAAGATTTAAAAAAAAAAAAAGATTATTAGGATTATGTTATTAAGATTATGTAAGAGTATTAAGAGTATTTTGATTGTGTACACACAAAGGTATTGTTATTAATAAAAAAAAGAGTAATAAGTAATAAACAGACCATCAATTGTAAATTGTGTAGATGTGAATAAGGTGGTGGTTAATGTGTTCATGTGCTTCAGGATGAAATCAGAATACTGAGAGAGCGACTAGAGAAATCTGAGAAGGAACGGAATGAACTTAGACAGACTTCGGACAACCTGGAGACCAAGGTGTGTGTGTGTGTGTGTGTATGTATTGTCATTTATATGATATAAATTTGTATGAAATATCAGATTTCTATCCTAAAACTCACTTCTAGTTTTTCCAAGTAATATAATGAACTTAAATCTCATCAAAAAATATTGGCTATTGCACATTGTTTGTGTGTGTATCTGTGTCTGTGTGTGTCTGAGCACAGATAATGGCTGCTGTATCTGAGCTGAGTGATGAGAGGTTTCGTGGTGAGGCTGTAAGTCAGGCCTTAGACACAGAGAGGGCAGAGAGACTTCGTCTCACCAAGGAAAACAAGGAGTTGCAGGTGTCCCTTCTCAAATGCTTAACATAGTTTCTTTTTAGTAATAAACTTAAAAGGCCTTTTAAAATAACTAAATTAAATGAATAGCTGTCTTATATATACTGTATATAAACGTATAAAATATAAAAGGTTTTGACAGCATTTTTTACATTTTGTTTTAACTAAGCACTTTTAGTCTTTTCTACCATTCTTCAATATTTCAAGTACACAAAAGGTAAGGTCCATGTGCTGTGTATTTAGGATCGTTTGGATCAGAGTAAAGTTACTGTGGAGGCACTAGAAAAGCAGCTGGCTGAGGAGAAGCAGAAAGCCAAAAGCAAAGAGACCTTAAGTGGCATGGCTACAGGTAGCACCTAATTTTATTATTATGAGTTTGTTGTTTGCACAGAATAAGGTTCTGCAGAATAATATACAAGCAAAATGGCTGTATTGGGCTGGATTGAAATTAGGGCAGAGAAAATTGGGATTTGATCTAAAATATCCTAGTACTTTCTTGAGCAGAATCCATCTAATATATGCTTATTTATGCATGTAGTTTTATATTTATTATATAAAGTCCTTTTTAATCTAATAATAGCAAGGCTAATCAGTCTGTATTAACTTTGTAGTACCAGTTATTATGGGAAGCATTGCAATTTGATAATTATGAGACGTCAGTGAAAGTTGCTAAACCATATTCCTTTATGTAATTTTCCAAAACATATTTGCTATATTCTGAATAAATTGTATATTATCTGGAAATCAATAAATTAATTAAAGCGTGTGTTTCAGAGGGTGAACTACAGCTGCAGTTGGATTGTGCACAGACAGAGGTGGAGTTTCTACGCAGACGTTTGCGTCAGACAGAGGAGCGGTTTGAGGCTGAGAAAGAGGCACGAGAACTTTTAGACACCAAGGTACTACACTGTGGTATCTTCACATACTCTAATCAACTGGGTCTGTAATTTATATATCATATATAACAGTATCCCTGTATCCTTAGACACCGAATTGTGTACAGCATAAATAGTGTATCAAGTCTTGGAGTCTATTTTTTGGAGTCTATTTCTACATATATATATGTAATGGTATAGTAGTAGCACAGTAAAATGGAAAGTAGTTGCACAGTACATACTACAGAGATTAGTTGCATCACAGGAGTGGCATCAGCATTATCCTAGATAAGAGACATATCCATATGCACTGACCTAACCTGCTCTAACCCCCAATACCAAATCTTTAGTTATATAAATTTATAATTATATAACTGGCCATGGAAACACATTGGCTCATGACTAGAAAATTTGGAGATTCCATGCACACCTTTCCTATTGTTTATCATATATTCCTGTGGGTGGTGCTTTACCACAGTCTTCTTACACCTGTACCAAAGGTTTTGGAGCTGCAAGCCCAACTGGAACAGTCAAAGCGCACAGTCACCGAGCTGAAGCGGCACTGCCGGCATGTGACTTCTGACCTGCAAGATGCCCGTGTACTTATTGACAGCTTGCAGGCGCGTACTCATGACCTGGATAGGAAGCAGAGGAGGTGTGTTGCTTCACTTCAGGCAAAATGTCACATTAGCATAGAAGTAATCACTATACATATGCATCTAATATGCAGATGCCATCTTTTCTTCTTCTCTGCATATCAGTATGGATGGATGGGGTTTGTGGGTTTACATGTATGGATCTGTACTTGCTCATGGGTGTGTGTTTTCTGTACATTTATGCTTGTGATGTTGTATACAGGTTTGACAGTGAGCTTACCAGGGCTCTTGGGGAAGCAGATAATGAAAGAGAGCAAAAGGACAAGGCCATCCAGGAGAGTATAGCTTTGCGGTCAGAGATCTTTTCTCTGCACCAGACACTGAAGGTGTGGAACAGAGTCACAAAATATTCATTCCATGGGGTTCCATGAGTGTTCATAGAGTGTAGATTAGCTTTTTCACTATGTTTCCTGCTTTGGCTGAAGGTATCCATGATGATTTGGTGGAGTAATATTTAGAACAGTCTAAATATAAACAAGGTTAGAACTGTCTTAAGAAAAAGTCTGGGGTGTGTATTTTGGACATCCTATAAAGTGATGATCTTTAAATTGTTATAGAAAAACCTTTACTGTCATTAAGATATAGAGTATAGGTTGCTCTGTGGAAGACAATTTTAAATCACTGGGTAAATAGACATTTTTTACTACAACTAAAATAGAAGGATGGGGTGGTTCTTCTTGCATTATTGTCCTTCAGTACTCCTGAGAATATCCAGTTTCTATTTTTAGTATGTTCCAGAAATAGCAAACTGTTTGAATTAATTTGTAAGATTATTCCACAGCCTTTAAAAAGTTGATCATGAAGAGCACTGTACAATTTCCAATTCAGTTATAGGATTTCATCTGTGTGTGTGTGTGTGTGTGTTGTAGGAGAGTCGGTTAGAGATAGATCACTTGCAGCATCAAAAGCAAGAGCTGTGTGCTCAGATCCAAGACCTGACTACGCCCCTGAACCTTGGCTCTGACTCGGTGCCTGAGCTAAAGAAGCAACTGCGTGAACTTGACAGCAGAGATAAGGAGCATGCTCAGGAGCTTACCAATATGACAGCCAAAATTCAGCAACAGGAACAGGTAGCATTGCCTCTCCAGCTAAACCCACAGCAGAAATGCACACCCACTTATGTAGCAACCACCCCCACCACCACTGATTTTCCTTGAAAGAGAAAATGGTAATGTCTCTCAAATCCACCCTTTAAAAAACATTAGACTTCTCACATTAACAGGACAATCTGCATGGAAATTCTCCATTATCCTGCAGTGCAAATCTGATAACAAATCTGAAAATGGCAACAGTAATTCGAGTTTTATGCTGTGCTGTGACACTTAATGACATTGCTAAGCTTTCAAGATGGTCAACAGCCTGATGGTTTTTATGATTATAACTGTGGCACACTTATAGTGGATGACTTACTCTCTCTCTCTTCCCCTCAAGATGCATTTGCGCTTTGAGATGGAGATGGAGAGAATGAAACAAATCCATCAGAAGGAGCTGGAGGACAAGGATGAGGAATTGGAGGATGTGCAGAAATCTTCACAGAGACGGGTGGGGACTGATAGAACAGGGAAAGGGAATAATAAAATGCAAGGATATCGATTTGATTTTCATTTTGTGTGTGGTGTGGGCTTTCAGCTCAGGCAGTTAGAGATGCAGCTGGAACAAGAGTATGAGGAAAAGCAGATGGTGGTGCATGAGAAACATGACTTGGAAGGACTGATCGCAACTTTATGTGAACAGGTAATGCAAGATGTTGGGATAGACTGACACACACACCTCCGTCTATATTGTACCAGCCACAGTATTTACGAACCACTCAATGGTCATTTATTTTCATCCACTGTGCAAATGAACACAGGTTTATGACGACACTTGTGTGTGTATCAATATATGTTAGCATACCATTGATATATGTTCTAATCAGTGAGAAAATCATAATATGATTTAAATAAAGCATATATCTTCCCTAACTCTTACTCTGTACCACACACACAATGTAATATCCTTTATTACTCTGTTTATTTCCTCCAGCAGAACATTATTCCCTGGCCATTTGATCAGCCTGCATTTTGTCATTAACTCAGTCCAGGATTTACTGCAAATATTAGCCAGGGACTCTTGCCTAGAAATCAAATAAAAGTCAAAAATATTTAATTAGAGATTCAGACTTGTTATTACTGCATATTCAATCTCACGGTGAACATCACAAACCGTACCAAAATAATCTTATTACCAGCAGTGTCGAACAGAACAAGATAACCCTCATAGGAAAAGCATGGGACCTTTGTTTATTGTTGCCTTTTTTTAGTGTGACACAGAGAGCAAGGAAAACACTTTGTGTCCATAGAATCTCTCTAAGGCATTTATAAAAAGGAATATCGTAACCGTTTTTAAAAAGAATATACTGAAGGAAACTCGGCCAGAACTGATAAATAATACCATAATACATTTTTGCCATGCTGCCTGTGCATAGAGACAGTTTTCCATTTTTTTCTCTTGGTTTTTCTTCTATGTGGTATTTGTCACTCATCCCAGGTGGGCCACAGAGATTTTGATGTGGAAAAGCGACTCAGACGGGATTTAAAGCGTACCCACGCTCTGCTCAGTGATGCCCAGCTGCTTTTGTCCACCATGGAACAAACTGGCCAGTGCCAGGCCCCGGGAACCAAGGAGCAGTTGGAAAGACTGCACTATCAGGTAGGTGGATATGGAACTACATTTTTGCTCACTGCTGTTCAGCCACTCAATTCTGCTATATAGCAGCCTCTTTACAGTTTTTAAGAAAAAATGAATAACAAGAATTTAGTTCACATTTGAAACTGAAAGGTGAGCATAAATTCCAGGTAAGCATTATGGATGAATTTTAAAATGTGTACAGTAGACTGTATTGTATTATTTTAAGGTAGAAACAAAATAGTCCTAGAATTTTGTATTAGGACCACTTACAAAAAATGCAAGATTTCAAGAATAAAGTAGAAATATATTTTATTTAAGACAGTATATACACAGATTTCCACCAATACACAAACCTTCCCAAACCTTTGTTACTGCTTAAAATAACTCAGAATCATTTAACCGAGTATTAAAAGTTGGTTCAGTTTAACAACCGCATTTAACAATTTCAAGACTTCCTTAGATGCTCAAGACTGACCACCATATTTTTCACCATTTGGAGATGATGACTCACTGCATTCACTGGAGTCACAGAGCTTTAGACATGACTTTATAACATTTTTTGTAATTTTTCAGTGACTTCCTTACTATTTCTTCTGGAATTTCATTTGATTGTTCCATGGTGTACTGCTTCTTGAGAACCTTTAGATTACATACCTATTCACATTGCTGAAAATGTTCTGTGATAGCGCTAATGTTCTATATAAGCTATATTTTAATGCAGTAATCAAGCCTGGGTGTTTCTGTTCCAACTAAAATTAAATTAACTTGATAGGTTACCTAATGGGGCAATTTTCCCACAGGTCCATTTGGTGTTGAATAACCTTTTTCCTCAAATAAAGTAAATTATTATTTACAAACAGTATGTTGTGTTTATTCAGGTTTTAAGGTGCTTTTCATAAAATTCTTACTCACATTCACAAGTTACACAAAACATACAAAGCAATGCATATGCAACTGAATAAAATAATAATTAAAAAAGAAAATTACAAACAAGTAGTTATTAACATCATCTATTCTTGCTACATGGGTGATTTTGAACTCATTTGTACTCTTTTGTAATATGAAGTGTGTGCATGTGTATTTTCATGTGTATTAGTTGGAGGAGAGTGAAGCACGCCGTTTAGAGGCTGAGAATGTGCAGAAAACTCTTGCCATAGAGCTAGAGAATGCTCAGCTGGAGCTGGAGAGCATCTGCAAACAAAAGAGCCTGGTGAGAAATTTTGTACTTAATACAGATATAAAAAACATATGAAATGCCCTTCACTCAGTAGTTTTTCTTGTTTCTTAGGTGGATGAACAGTTGACTCAGCTGCAGCACGAGAAGACCGACTTCCTGAAGAGGCTGGAGGAAGACCAAGAGGACCTCAATGAGCTCATGAAGAAACACAAAGCCCTTATTGCTCAGGTGTGTCTGTGTGTGAAGGCACAATGCATATAGCCTTAGCTTAATGGTATATGTCTGCACTAAACCTATTTGAAATTCACAAAATCTTGTTTGGGGTTTGAATCCATAGTCTTCTAGTGACATTGCGCAGATACGGGAGCTGCAGGCTGAGCTGGAAGAAGTGAAGAAGGAGAAACAGAGTCTACAGGAGCAGGTTAGACTGAACATGACAGCCAGAAATTCATAAATATGGGCCCTGTGTCTGTTTCTGAGATAGGATTGTGAGACCTCATCACTGATTTCTATTCAGTAGAAGCTTGGCAGACCCTGATGGAAGTGTAATGTATTCTTTTAGTATTTAGACACTCTAGTCCATGTGAGTTTCACACTAAACATCTTATATGTTCCACCTCATTTTGTTTCACCCTTGGTTCACCACCTCTTAGCTGCAGACAAGTGCAGCTCACTTGCAGTTCCTGGAGTCTTCTACAGTTGCCAGGAGTATCGTGAGCAAGCAAGAGGCACGTGTGTGTGACCTGGAGAACAAGCTGGAGTTCCAAAGAGGCCAGGTCAAAAGATTTGAGGTCAGCATAGGCAGAAGTATCCCATACACTTTTCAGCTTCATAGACTGGGACTGTGTGTGACATACAATATCAGAAAAAATGTTCTTCATTTTGTCCAATTGAAAGGGACCTACGTATTATGTAAATACCTATTAAAATAGCAACCTAGATCCAATGTAGCTCACAGGTTGGTTATGAGTGTAAGACTACAGTGTTAGTCAGTTACACTTTGTCTGCTTCTTTCTTTGGCACAATTGAATCAGTTAGAAAGGGTTCATTTGCTAATGATTTCACTGTATAGGTTCTAGTTCTACGTCTGAGGGACAGTGTACTGAGGATGGGTGAGGAGCTGGAGCAGTCTGCTCAGGCTGAGGCAAGAGAGAGAGAGAACTCGCATTACTACCAGCAGAGGCTGGCAGACATGAGGCTAGAGATGGAGGATCTAAGCCTCAGAGAGCAGGAGAGTAGCCGTCGGCGCATGGAGCTGGTAATCACACACACACACACACACACCAGGCATGTTATCATCTCTGCTTAAATCCTTTGTCTCAATGGAGTGCTTCTCCAAGCTTCTCTAGGGCCAAGACAGTAACAGTTAGCAAAATGCAGATAATGTACATTTTTTGTCACTAGTATTTGGTTTAGTAGGTTTCTATAATACCCCTCCAAAATGTGGCAGCCATTGCAGGACACCACAAAACATATAATCATATAAAAACATATAGCACCTTTCTGAGGGTCATTAATGCATGAAAAGAGCAAGGTGCCATCTGGCATTTTTCTGGAATTTTCTTCAAACAGATTGAAGCGAAAATACAATTAGAACAGAGAAATACTTTTACTTAAAAATGACTGAATCCAGAAAATACTTATATCCCCCTTAATGTGGTTCATGTTATAGATAGGAATGTAGTCACTGTGACATTATGGGTTTTGTGTTAAAATACATGACATAAAAGAATATTGTTTTTTTTAAGACAGTGCTAGAAAGATGGACACATTTAAATGAAAGTTACATTAAAGTGAATAGGTTTTGACTAATTCTGCAGTCTGGGATGGTCAGCCATTCAGTCTTTGATGTGTTCAAATGTCAACATTTGCTTTGAACTAGCAGACACTGATGGTCATTTTGGCAGCTGCTTCTGTCCTTTGGTACACTTTACCTCTCTATATTGCCTGGTGACAGAGAATATTATTTATTATTTACCTATGTTGATATTGAATACTTGAGAGGACAAAAAGGACATGATCATAATTATGCACGAGGAAAGAGTCATTCAAATGATAGAGCAGTTGGCTGTATGTAATTTGACCTCTGAGTTAAGGCTGAGAGGAGATTGAACAATTATGAAAAAATTAGCTGCATGTCTATTGATGCCTAATGCATTCATATTTAGTGGGACTGAATTGCATTCTTTTTGTTGTGCTTATATGCTGCAAGAACATGTAATCATATTTGCAACCACACAGACACATACACATGCTCTCCAGGTTACTGGAGAAGGAAAGGATGTACCACTGGTGGGGGTGCAGTTGTCATGGAGATGTGAGGAATGGAAAGATCAGTAATGTATCAGTAACCTTGAGGAGACAATAGGAATTAATCATAGGCAGAAGGTCATGAGCCTTGAGCCAGAGCTGGAGAATGAATAAAGAAAATGATCACATTATATTATTACTTATATTACTGCTGTCTTTTACTGTAAATATTGTAATTAGGTAAAGGCACACTTAATTAAAAAATAGTAAGCAACAGAGTTTTGGCTGAACAGTTAAAACTGCTTGTTTTACATAGAATAAAAAGTATGGAAAATTATTTAAATTTAATTTCTCTCTCTTCCCAGGAAATGCAAGTGGAAGAGCTTAGTGCAGTGCGTCAGACTCTACAAGCTGATCTGGAGACATCTATCCGACGTATTGCTGATCTACAGGCTGCCCTGGAGGAGGTGGAGTCAAGTGATGAAAGTGACACAGAAAGGTATGACTTTCCTAGAGTTTCTGCAGATACTCTGATGGAAATAAGACTTTTTCCTCTTGTGAAAAATAGCTTTCTTCCTTTGGTCATCATAAACCTACTGATACTCTCTCTTTTTTTTGCTACACAGTGTACAGACTGCTGTGGAGTCCGTTTCTAGAAAGAAAGAAATGTATGCTTTCCCTTGTCCTGCTGTCCTCTCCCCTGTCCTGTTTAGAGTGTTGAGTTTGATGGCATGAATGTGGGTTCTGGGGTACAGGACCTTGTCAGGCAGCATGGATCTGAAGCCTGCTGATCTTAAGCTATGCTTTATCACTGAGCAGCGTACAGCGGCATTAGCTCTACACATAACACCTATTTTTCATTACAGTGCTCTTTGGGGCAAAGAAAGACCCTGGTAGGGTCTTTTTTTTATTAACAGCATATTTTATCCTAAAAAGCATTAACAATATATGCAAGAATGGATAGAAATATAATAATGAACAATGCATATGCACATGAGCCATAACTGAAGCACAAAAAGCTATGGACTAAAAATATCCTTCACATGCTTCCACCAAGTATGCAGCTGAAAATGTTTGTAATTCTTCATGTGTTCAGAATATATCTTCAGAATCAGACATTTTTGGGGATACTACAATATTAGTGCTATAGGAGGTGAGCAGGTATGTTCACAAAAACAGGGGATTTTTTTACCATTATCTGTCTAGAATGCAAATAGGATGAGAGGCAAAACTGGGTAATCCATACTGTGGATAGCACATATATTTCATTTTTACCAGGGGTGCCCAATCTTATCCAGAAAGGGCCAGTGTGGGTGCAAGTTTTCATTCCAGCCAAGCAGAAGCTACTCCTGATTCCAACTGGCTTATCAACTTATCTTGGCTTTCAGTAGACTCAGGTGTGGCTTCTGCTCGGTTGGAATGAAAACCTGCACCCACACCGGCCCTTTCTGGATAAGATTGGAAACCCCTGATTTATACTGTACATTTACCAACTGTGGATGTAAAGGAAATAGACAGATGTGTGTCACATTACCTTTGTATTTGCTTAGATATATAAAACCAAAGCCTAAAGTCCATGACAGAGCCAGGTTGACATTGCTTATTCAAATGGCACATTTATTTGTCACAGCAATTCAAAATCATTGTAATATTGTTAACTGCTTAAATGTGAAACTCCTGGATCTGTGGGTTGTGCAGGCTTTGACACCATGTTTTATGAGCACAGTACTAATTCATAAGCTTTCTGATCAGAGAGTCTACAGTGATGGCCCTCTAGCGTATAAGGTGTCTCTACTAACTAACTAACTAACTAGGTATATGCTAGTAAATGTGGCATATGAATGATCAATACTGTGTTTGACAATGCAAAATTAGACAGTTGTGCACTAAAGGGCTCTGAATAACAGTTCTGGTGACAGGGAGAATGCATCCAGTGTGGGCTCCAGCATCGGCACAGAGGAAAGTGGCATGGGCATTCGGCATTGGCTAGGAGTGCCACGTGGTGGTCACAAGAGCTGTGGAAGTAGAGCATCTTCATATGCTGGAAGCACCACTGGTTCCCAATCAGTCACAGATGCAATGAGTACCATCAGTTTCAGGTAATTACCACAAAGCAAACCTCTACTTATTTTAGACCAAAGTGGAGTTTGCTGCTGCTTTATATTTCTTTCTTCATATGTGAAGAATAATGCAGTTGACCTCTTCCAATTGTACTTTACCAGATCATGTTCTCAGGAACTGGAGGATGATGTTGCTGAAAGCTCTAGAATTCTGCCTAGGGCAACATCCTCAACTGCATTATCGGAGCTTCTGGAGGGCTTACGGAAAAAGCGAGCTGGGTGGGACAAAAGTTCAGAGGTGGATGAGGGCAGTACAATATCACTACCCATTTACCAGCCCACTGCAGCCTCCAGCCTGCGTCGTCGAGCCCTCACGCTTTCCCCAGACACAAATGAGGGCCTGGAGGAGGTAGTGCGTCCAGGCATTCTGAAAGTGCCCAGCCCTATGCTGCTCCATGCTTCTAGCCTGCACTCCCTGTCTGAATCCACGCCACCTGCCCCTTCAGCCACATTCACTATGAGCAAGGTAAACCGCATTGGCTCCTGTGACTCACTTACATCAGTGCTGTCCTCCAGGCAAATCTCCAACCTCTCTGTCCTGGAGGAACGGAAGGAGGACCCTGGTACCAAAACTCTGCCTGCCCCAAGCACCTATCAACCAATCCGCCACCAGTTGTTTAAGGGCCTGACTGCTGAAGGTGATGGTGAGGCTCTACTTGGATCAGAGCCACTGGTCTTTCAGAATCGGCATCTTCTAGGAAATCCCAAAACTGACAAAGAGAGGGTTGGAAGCAATTTAGGGGACACCAACTCAGACATTGTTCCAGCCATTCGTAGATCACAGTCTATAAGCAGCTTAGCAAGCAGCAGTTCCAGAGGGGGTCAACGCCGTGCCCTAAGTGTGCACTTTGAAGAGCTGCCACCCTCCAGGGCATTGTGCAAGGACTCTGATTCGGACTCCTCTGATTCTGAAGGATCTCAGCACCGGATTGGACCACAAGAAAAGAGGCTGGAGGCTGAAGGAAGTGAGGGAGATGTCAATTCAGTGATGAAAAAGTATTTGCGAAAAGCTGAAGTTGACTGAATATAAGTATCAAGTCTTTTGGACATTTTATTACAAAATTTAGAAGGCAGTTCAGAAATAAATTCCTCAAACCCACATTCTGTAAAAAAAAATAAAAATAAAATAATAAAACCTACATTTTAAATCAATGCTTCATTTATTCAGTCAGTCAATCAAAGGTGCAAAATGTACTAATTCTACCATGACCGCAAAAACCCCATTGCTGAAGGTGGAAGCACAATGAACATGCTACACAGTCTTTATGAACAGTATACAACCAGTAAACATTAAAAAGATTTGAAAAACCATTCATGTTGTATATATTCAGTAAATTTAATTTGCATCTCAGTAATTCTTCATAAAAATCACATCAACTTGTTTTTTGTTTGAAGTCATTTATGAAAAAGTAATCTACTCTGGAGCCTTATTCAGTAGTCTTAAAAAGACAAGCTTTGACTATTGGATCAAGCTAAAACTAAACTACGGAAGCCCAGAGAGGCCATGTGATATTTTTGCTTTTGTTTTCTCGTGATCACGACTTAATCAGAATCTAATGACGTATTTTTTCTCTGGAAAGTTACCAGGGGCAATTCTAGGATTTTCATTTAAGGGGGGCTCATCCCCCAATGAGGGTATAATAGTTAAATAAATAAATAAATAATAAAATAAAGGTTTGACTAACAGGGTAGGATGGTAAACTTATTGCAGCATTCCACTGTATTGCATAGATGTGTATAACATTTGAGTACTGAACAAACCAAATACGAGTCTTCCCGATCTCTCTCTCTCTCTCACTCACACACGTCCTGTCCTCTGATCCTCACTCTCCGATGCCGCGGTCTGCGGATTGAAGAGCCACTGGTCTTTCAGAATCGGCATTTGTGTAGAGTTTATGGAGAATCGCAGAATTTTCAATTTTATTTTCTTCATATATTCATATATATATATATATATATCATATATATCTGTCATATATCTATATGCCATGAGGTGCTGTGTTGAACTTCCAGTGACCAGTATGAGTGTGAGAGCGATAACACCAAATTTCACACACCTGCTCTCCATTCACACCTGTCAATTTGGACATTTCCACTTAGGGGTGTACTCACTTCACTTTTGTTGCCAACAGTTTAGACATTAATGGCTGTGTGTTGAGTTATTTTGAGGGGACAGCAAATTTACACTGTTATACAGGCTGTACACTCACTACTTTACATTGTAGCAGAGTGTCATTTCTTCAGTGTTGTCACATGAAAAGTTATAAAATATTTACAAAAATGTGAGGGGTGTACTTACTTTTGTACACACACACACACACACACACATACTGTATAACAGGTCCAGTGTGGCACTTTGCAGCTTCAAACAGCCAGAAAAAAAATATGGAAATGCTGCTTGTGTGTTTAAGACTATTGTGTAATAATAAAAAACGGTGTGTAATTGTGATAAAAATGACTTCTTTATTTATATAAGAAAGGAGTTAAACAAATGAAAATAAACAAATGAATAAAAATCAATGAAGACATTTTTTGGGATAAGAAGAGGTGTACCTTGTGGAGGTGTCCAAGTAGATTATTTTTGTACTAGTTTTGGGTCACAGGGTCACATGACAAGCTATTAAAGACTTTTTTTTTATATTAAAATAAAAAAACAGATTCTTTGGGATACAAAGAGGTGTACGTTGTGGAGGTGTCCAGTTAGATCATTTTGGTACTAGATTTAGGTCACATGACCTAGAAGCTATTGAATAGTTTTTTTTTTTTAAATTAAAACTAGCAAATTAATTCACATGATACATATCAATTAATTCAATTTTTATTTATAAATAAACAAATGCCGTTTGCAATGCCGCACGCCATATGTATATTTAAGAAGAAATTAGAATAACTGGGGAACGTAGTCAAGTAACAAGTACCACATTTCAGTCGTGCAGAAATTTGTCGACGGTCCCTAAACTAGCGCTTCCGAATGTCTGTCTAATGTCCGAATATCAATAACTTCACCGCGGTGTCAAATTGCTGTGTGTCTGTCAGTGATCGACAACTTTCATGGTGGTGGCGAAGACGCCAACGTTGATGTGCATTAGATTCTGATTAAGTCGTGATCACGAGAAAACAAAAGCAAAAATCATCTCACATGGCCTCTCTGGGCTTCCGTACTAAACAGCTACATATGGAAACATTTTTTCAGCTACAACATTAAGGAGGTCTGAAGGACAATTAAGAAGCATGTGATCTATAGTGGGTACATATTGATTTTAAACCATAGCTCAGTTGTGGAAATACTAATACCACTTCAAATTCTTGTTTATTAAAAGGGGTGCTAGGATAAAGCATAAAACCTGTAGTCAATTATTCCATCTCTAATGTCAGTACTCAATCAAGTTACATTTTTGAACACTGCACTCAAGAATGCAAAATCAACCATCTCTCAATATAAACAGAATTAGGTTCATTAAATACAGTCCCTTCATGTCGGACAAGTGGTAAACTTTTCTTTTGCAATTTTATTAATAAAAGCCAGGATATAGTTGCAATGCAAGACAAGCATGATTAGCATTTCAAAATCTGTACTCCAAAAGGCATTTATACAACTGCAGTAGAATTGAACAGTGCTAGACTACTTTGCTTTGAATCAAGTTGTTCAGGTGGTATTGTTTAATCGTTCACTCTTGCTTGGTCAAACCTTTGCAGCCAGTGGCTTTCTACCCCTTCCTTTTCCCTGCAGAAAGAACAAAAAAAAAAAAAAGCTGTTTAAATGGTCAACTTCAATTAAAAAAAGAAAAGAAAGTAAAGTCACTTTAGACATACCTTTTTAGGGGGATTGTTTTCACCTTCTGATGTTTCACTAGGTTTTATAAATTTAGGGAGAATTAATGGAATGATAGTGAAAAAGCACAATACAGAATAGGAGATCTAGAACTTACCCTTCATCTTCCCCCTTTTCTGGTTTCTTTCTCTTTGGTTGGGGAGGAGAAAGATTTCAGCATCAGAATACTGAAACAGTTTCAATAAATGCAAGTAGTCATTTGAAGTTCAGCCTTACTTTGCCAGCACCATTTTTTGTAACTTTCTTCACAGGTGACTCCTCAATATCTTCCTCTTCTTCCTCCACCTCCTCCTCTTCATCTTCCATTTCTTCATCTGAGTAGTCTTCCACTAGGAAAACGTTTATTGCTACTGTTCAGTTTCACAAAAGGCATTGTTGTAAAGTTAAAAGACCCACGCAAACTCACAGGCTACATGTTCTGCACCAACAAACACCGGGCCTGAGCCATGCTTCAGCCGAAAGGTCACAGGAGGATGCAAGTCTAAGCCAGACAGGTTGACCTAACCAAAATTGATAATCATCATCAATTCAAAAAAAAAAAAAAAAAAAAAACCCACACAATGACAAGGAAAATTTCACTTACCGTAGGCATTGACTTGGCATGTAGAGTTGCAATTGGCACACCTTTGGCATCATCACCCTCCCCAGTAACCAATTCAATAATGTTAAACTCATCTTTTGCAGTGTGTCCCAAGCACATCTGAGAGATTTAAAAAGAACATACTCTTCATTTGACTACATGAACACAAGTAGGCCAGCTCATGTCATGGTTATGGTGCTTACTGTTCTTAATGCTAGTTGGTGCTGATGATTTGTGTCATCCGTCTTGAAAGACTCTTGCTTATTTGACTCATTTAGTTCACAGCCTAAATTAAGAGCAAGATTAGACTAAAGAAATTCTGCTAAATGTAGGGGGATATTATCATGCAATACTTAGGGGGGGGGGGGGGGATTAAACACAGTAGAAAAATAAATCCATGATTCCTACCCCATAGTGTTGACAGAGGTTTTTCAGATTTGTTCATCTTCTGACAGATCTTAATCTGACTGACCTGAAAATAGCAATAGCACTGTCAAGACAATAAAAAACCTATAGTGTTTTAACATAAGGATAAATCAAAAATTAGGTTGGCTTGCTTACACCAAAAACAAACAAACAAACAAACAAAAAAAAACCCCACACCTTACAGACTATCAGAAGACAAAAGACAACCAGACCTCTGTTTTTCTTTTTTTTTCTTTGTTTTAAGCCGGCTTGATAATGTGCAGCAGGTGGCACAAATTAAGGTATAATGGCTGGCCAATAATAGCTGCAAGTTCAAGCGTGTATGTCCCAAACTTCACAAAGCCATCCAACTCAAAAAAAAAGAGAAAAATATTATTGAAACAAGCTTTAACTAATTACTATACATTTTTGCATTTACTAATGTATGTAAATACATACATACATACATACATACTCACTGTCTACTTTAAAACTAATGTTAACTAAACACAGATATCAGAATGGTGAAATATTGTGATTGGACTAGGTTTGTGGGAACTAGACGGGCTGGTTTTAGTATTTAGTTTTAATGTATGTAATACCAAGAATGATAACCAAGAATAACCAAGCCTGGGTGGAAATGTCATTTTGACATGATCTGGCACCAACGACCATGCCACAGTTAAAATCACATCAAAATATTAAATATATTATAAAATAAAATATTTTAATTCAAGCTCTTGGCCTGTAATCTAATTAATAGTAATATTCCAAGGTATAAAAAAAACAGCAGCTTGCATAATATGTGTATGGAGTACCTCTTGTTCTTTTTATACACTCAACTACTCATGAATGGAACCAGTTTTTACTTGAACTATAGTACTTTTTTGTAACATATGGTTCCAAATATTAGTATTTAACACTGTCTGCAGAGTGGGACAGTGACATGGCTTCTCTTAATGATTTGCTGCATCTTCTCACTCCACAACCAGCTGAAAAGAAACAACCCAAGAAGATTGTTGGAGAGGCAGTAGATCATCAGGCGAAATTTCACAAGGTTTGTCGAGACTATGTGATCCAGTTCCAAATGTTGTTTAACAATTGTTCAGAACTAATTGCTTATACAGAGACTCTTTTCATTGTGTTTCAGTCCTGCCAAAACCTCGAAGAGCACTTCATAACCAGTGAAGGAAACTCCCAGCCATATCTCCTGGCCATAGGGACTTCAAAAGCATTTTAAAGATTTCCAGTTTCTACATAGTCTTGGATAGACAGCTTCTTCCATGTCAGTCATGCACATCCTTGGGTGCATTTAATGAGCTGTTCTTACTTTGTATTCAGTGTGAAGAAAAATGATGATGCTCTGTCCAGCCTATACACATTTTTGCAGACTATTGTGTAAAATATTGATGTAGGCACAATAGACAAATGTCCAAGAGTCAAAGAGTTGAGAGCAAGGCTGCTGAACAAGAATTAACTAGCTTAATGCATTAAAATGCTTTATCCTTTGGTACAGCTTTACTTTTGTTCATACACCTAAAACTAATTCATGTAATGTATCCTGGAAAAGATTTGAGACAAAAATGTGGTCAAACCAGATGTTGTTTACAATTCTCAAGTTATTCTGCATTTACAAGATATCTACGTGCTCCTTATATCAACATTTGTGTGCCTCATGAGACCCTTTCTGATTATGACACTAGTAATTCTCAGTGCTTAAATGATGAAACCCCATTCACTTCATCTCAGTGCCTGAATACTGAAACGGGACCTTAAATGTAAACTCAGAGCAAGGTTGTGTGTGTCTCCATTATAGCCAGACTACATGAATTAGTGGAAGATTTGCAATCTAACATTCAGGAAAAAGTTCTGAACTGATTACTCTTACAATCCTTCAAGATCAGCCAAAGAGAAGTCATTTAAAAGTCAATCCTTTTAGCCAACTGAATTCTGAAATAGAAGAAATATTTTAGGGAAAAATGGGAAATAGTATAGCCTGTTGAACTACACCTAAGAGTAAGGCATGACACCAGACAATATAGCAAAACTGGAATGTATGAGCAATGTATTGACAAATTTGTATATATTCCCATATTGAAAACACTCCAATTAATTTTCAATATTTGTCTGACAAATATGAGGACTTCTATGATGAAGCTACTTCAAAAGGCATCCTTTGTTTTCAAGGAATAGGTTTGCCATCCAAACCCAATTATATTATGATGAATTTGAGTGTTCAAATCCTTTAGATTGAAAAAAAAAAATCATAAAGCTGGCTACATTTACTTCTTTCTTAGAACACCCCCCCCATGGTGTGAATTCTAATTTAATGAACATTCATGTGCTATCATTGTTTTATGGACAAGATGCTAAGAAAGATGAAATTAAAATACTGAAACCCTTAGTAAATAACCTAAAAGTATGAGAGACTACTGGATTTGCTATTTCATTTGCTGAAGTTCCTGTATATGGCACTCTTGGACAAATTACAGGTGACAACTTAGTTATGGATTGCATTCCTGGATTTCTAGAGCAATTTTTTAGAGAAAATTATTTCTGTAGTTTTTGCTAATTGATAAATCTTCAGCTAAGCCAGTTTTCTCAGAGTATGACCCATGTTTAACTTCAGCCAACAACAACAACGACAACATTGTAGAGGGCATGGAATAGGGTTACATGCATCACAACATTGTTTCTGATTGCAAGCATAGCTTCAATATTTGGTGACATGGTTCCAGAGGATGATTTGCACTGGCACTTGTTGCTCTTGTTGTTGAACATTATAAACATTGTGTTCTCATACATCACTGAAGGGATGACTGTGTATTTAAAGCACCTTATTATTGAATATCATAAACTCTTTAAAGAAGTCTACCCATCAAACAACTTAATTCCAAAACATCATTTCATGATTTACTATTCAAGGTGCATTTAATATATATGTGCCAATGTTCAGCAAAATAACCTGTATCATTTTGCATGGAGGTAAAGCTGTTTTTGTTTTGGTTGTGCATGAAACTTTTTTCCATGACCATTTCTATGATTTTCAAGTAACTGGAAACATCCCTAAGAAGATACTGGGTCTAGAAAGGGATGGATTAAAATATTTCAAATGTTTTCATGTCCAAATGTCATATGGGTGTGATTCTCAATTTTATGTTGTGTCAGAAATTTGTATGATTTTATTTGCAGATATTGTTGGCTTGACAAATTCTAATTGGAATTGTTCATGTTAACACGATCATGCTTTAGAGAGAAGTTTATTATTTAATTTGATTTTTGTTTTTAATTAAATTTTTATTATTTAATTTGATACAAGTCAACTTGAAAGAATTAATTAATTAGTATAAATAAATTAGTTAAGTATTAACACTGCTTTATTAATGGGAGATAATTAATAAAGGTTTAGTTTTAGGATTAGTTTTATTTGTTTAAACTACTTTTATTAAATAAAATTTTATTTGTATACTGTTTTTAACAATGGATAAGATTTACAGGCATAAAAAAATTGAATAAAAATGAGAAAGTTTAATATTTAAATTGAGCAAGCCAGAGGCAATAGTAGCAAGGAAAAACCTTAGACAAAAGAATTCTTAATATCCTCTGTTGCATTCTGCACTCTATTTTGTACTTTTTTTTTAATAATCAGCATCTATGATAATTCTAATACTGCTCTATTGTCCCTTTACACACATATTTTGGCAATGACCAACGAACTGGCAGTTACTTTCACATATTACTTGAGAACCCTCACTATAAAACAGGGCTGATCCATATACAACATCTTTGAAAGAAATCCTGGGTTTTGTCGCAAAAAGTGACTAATTGGTCCTGCATGCAATTTGCCTTCTTGTCTGGCAGTAGTAATGGCCATTAAAAGCTATCTGATGCAAAACCCATTTTATGTCTGCATCTTCCTTTCATAAGGTAAGTTGCAAAAATGCTTAGCGCCAGGTCTAGATCTCATTTTGGGATCATTGATTTTAGGTCAGTGGTCCATAATGAGTGTATAAACTTAAAGCAAATATGGTGTACAGCCTACTCTTTTAAGGGCAGACCCAGACTACAGGAGTGTAGTATAAGGGTACTATGCTTACTAATTTACAACATTGTGAAAAAATGAAAAAAATTGCCTGCCTCTTGTAAACATACAAGTATGCTGGGGTTGGTTCCAGGATACATACCCAAAATTTCAAGGCAACCAAAGCATCATCAAAAAGGGAGCAAGGGAAGAGTTTGGAGACATGGAAGAAGGCCTGGTGTCTCAGGAGGGTGAGATGAACTCATGCAGAAGCTCTGCTGTGCAAATGCAGGGAGTGTTGACCTGTACTGAAAATACTGCTGAACAATGACCCAGAGCACTTTGAGGAATTCCTTGATCCAGTGTGTTTTGTGAATTTGGGGAAAATCTGTGACATTTGTACTTTGACATTTGTTGTGGAAGGTATTGCCAAAGGTGTCTGTGTCACTATTTGTGTAATCCATCTTGATATAAGTATAATGAGTGTTGTGTACACTTTCCTGCATTAACTTGAAATGGTGTGTCAAACTGGAAGTGGAGTTGGACTGCATGAAAAGTGTGTCATATTTCCACAATTGATTGTGGTTTTAATGGACCAAGAGTATCAAGATGAAGCAAAGGTTGGGCATATATGTAGTATGCTGTCTAAAGGCAATACTTCAGCAATTTGCAGTTCTGTTGGCATCATCCAAAGGGAATCTTATTGTGAGTGTGTGCTGAATGTGAAATGTGGGATGAAAGTCGGCAATATCAAGAATTTTTAGGTGGAAAAGTAACAGTTAATAGTAACTGTAACAATCAGTGAACTCAGGCTTGTGAATGTCTGATGATTCCCAGCTGGAATCTGTAGCCAGACAAAGATAAGTCTGGCTCTACCTTCACGATGCATAAAAGCCTGGTTTTCATGCCCATTCATGATGCTCTACGTTCATTTGCACAGCAGTTAATGTGCAGAAATTTAAACAATCTTTTATAAACTGCCAATCTCTTATGCTGACTTGCCACTCTCATAGCTAATATTAGGCTACAGAGGCTATTCACTTCTTACTTTGTAATGTGCAAGCCATAATTTGGCCAAATCTTTAGTGAATATGTGTGATATTTCTGCATTTAATATTATCTTCAAGGACTCCCAAGTTTCTGCCATCAGTCGTCAGTCACAGCAACACTAGACAATTGTGGGCAGCTATAGGCTCATGAATGCAGAGCAGGGTAGCTAATGCTTTCTTCCCAGTGGGTTATGTTGCCCTGTGCTGCAGTGTACATAGTGTTTTGTCTTGGGGGAAGACATGTTTGCCCCACTTTCCCCTTTTGCTATTTGGAAAAAATTGACACAAAGGCAATCCATAGTATTTTTGTTTATTTACATAATCATAATAATGTGTTAATAAAGTAACCTAATAGGCACATATTGCTCATTGCTGGGTTACAGAGAGGAGAGAACACACAGTGTGTGACCCCAGCTCCCCTGGATACCACAGCCCAGTTGCTTTCTGTCATTCTGGCATCAAAGGCTAAAAAATAAAAGGTTGACAAGGAGGGGTGCATGGGGAGATTTGGTTCAAAGCTATTCCAGCCAGTGTCAGATTAAAAGCCATTTTAAATGATGACTTGAATATTATTATTATTTTTGCTGTATTCTTTGTGAAAATAATTTAATCTGCATAGAGGAATGTTCTACATTTAAGAATCATTTGCTGATTAACAGTGTGTGTTCAATACACCCTGCTTCTCATGAACTTCCAGTCTAACTAGTATGTGCATGGGAGAGCTGTAAGTGTGGAACTCTTCATAAAACTGAGCAAAAATTATAAATAAAATAAACTTATGTAAGTACACTGATGGCTAAAAGACATGGGAGAGAATCATCACACATTATTTAGCACCTCCTCTCCATGCAAAGTTGAAAACTCAATCATGCTTCTGCTGCCACATACCTCCAACGGTTGTCTCAGGCCAGGGAGCTCTCTGGCCTGCAGCTGATTTTCCCCATCCTGATGCGAAAGGTAATTTGAATGTATAGCACAGGTTGCTCCTCTCCACCACCTGTGACAAAAACCCCTTCGCACAGCAACCTCTACTGGAGTGGATCTGTTTAGCAATCATCAGGCTGGTGACATATGAAAAATTTGGCCACATACCTATGATAATGGCCAGCCAACCTCAAGAACTGCATCACCCACTTTTTGTTTTTGGGTCTTGGGCAGGACAATGGTGGAATAAAGAGTTGGATTCCGCTTAAATCTTGCCCTTTCCACATGGCTCTTCCTGTTGTAGACATTAACTAGATATTACTCTTCCATATGAGTGCAATGGGAAGTCAAAGGTTAAAGGTTAAAGCCTATATTTGCTGTGGTTGATATTGTTTAGCTCTTAAGGGTCCTATTAAATCATTCTTTTCCCTTATTCCTCATATTCCCCATTGTCTTGCACTGTCTTTTGTCTTACTCTCTTTGCACAAGTTTGCACAAGTTTGTTCTGTATGTAGTTCTGTGTCTTTATCTAGCACCAGGGTCCTAGAGGAACATTTTGTTTCACTATGTACTGGATCAGCTATATATGTTTGAAATTACAATAAACGTTTCTGGACTTGACCTGAAAGGTATTTAGTAGTGTAGGACATATTGATTCTGGCAAGACCCCAAAAATCAATAAGAAGCAAAAAAAGCACTGCAAACTGTCTTCAGAGTGAAGTAATCACCCTTCCAACCAAAACACCCCTTGGGGCTGATCTTGAACAAGTGGGCTCTATTATCACAATACTCCTGGGAGATGTTGGGGTATTACAGGATGGCCTATTGCACACAAGGTCTACCTGGGAAGTCAGGTCACTGCTTGTATCAGCTTAACAGTACCAACTTTGTAAGGTACTCTAGTTCCACTTCACCCTGTTAAACTTGTCATCATATCAAGAAAGTGCTCACATTCAGGGGATTTTTGTACATCTCAGGAGATACGTTTTCATTTGATGCATCACATGCTTCAAGACATTGGCACAAATAATGATGTCTTGGCCAAAAAACTCTGCCTGGCCATCTCACTCCAAGTCCATAGAAACTAAATCAAGCATGCCACTCAGCTCCCTGCTGTATCACTTTTGAAATGCCTGTGTTTAAAACAACTCAAGCAGAGGTTCTTTCGTCTGCAATGCAAAATTGTGGAATGCTCAGGAGACTGACATACAGCACTGTGCAAATGTTTAAGGTAGGTATGCAAAAATGCTGTAATGTTTTCAAAAATAGAAATGTTAATCATTTATTTTTTTATCAATTAACAAAAGGATAGTAACAGAAGAGAAATCCAAATCAATTCAATATGTGCTATGACCACCCTTTTCCCTCAAAACAGCAACAATGCTTCTAGGCACACTTGCATACAGTTTTTGAAGGAACTCGGCAGGTAGGTTGTTCCAAACATATTGAAGAACTAACCACAGATCTTTTGTGGATGTAGGGTGTCTCAAATCCTTATGTATCTCCATGTAATCCCAGACCGACTCCTTCCAAGACTCCTTGTTCTTCTTGTTGTTCTGCCAAAAATAGTTCTTAATGACATTGGCTGTATGTTTTAAGTCATTGTCACATTGTTGAGATACCTCCCAGATGATATTGCATGATGGATAAGTTTCTGCTTGTATTTCAGCATAGAAGACACCAATAATCCTAACCAAATCACCAACACCATTTGCAAAAACACAGCCCCAAACATACAAGGAAGGCTTCACTGTTGCCTGCAGACATTTATAATTATACTGCTCTCCAGGCCTTTGGCAAACAAACCACATCCTGCTACCGCCAAATATTTCAAATTTTGACTCATCAGTCCAGAGCACTTTTCATTTTATAAAGTGCTAAAAAATATAGTTTTTTAAAAGCATTCTTACTTTACAGCATTTCTTCACACCAGTGGCGGGCCAAGCATTTCACACCTAGGCCTTCACTGGTGTCCTTCCTGAATTAATCCACCTCTATACCATCATTATGATGCCACAGCAATGGATACTAATCAATCATTAAATAGCAAATTATAAAAGAAATCAGGCTACAGTATTTCACACCTCACAAGGAATAGTCAATTTTGAAAAAGCATTTGTAAGGATGTCTACGACCAAATCAATTTCTTCTCCTCTGTCAGCCATTGTGAGGTAATATATATATATATATATATATATATATATATATATATATATATATATATATATATATATATATATATATATATTTTATTTAGTTTGTGTGGTTCGCTGCCTCTGACTACTCCAATTATCCAATCAAAAGATGGGAAATTGCTGACGTAATCGTATGCCTGCTAGACGTAATCGTATGCCCCAGTGACGCCAACTCGAAATCTGATTGGTTAATGTAACAATTTCATTGCCACTTATTTTAAGCTACAGGCGCCTGCAGTATTGATTCTGAAGGCCTTAAGACAGATTTCTTTCACCCTAGCAACACATGATGTCAGCCACTGGCTGAAATATGATTGGATAAATAATCTTATCATAAATATACACTACTGGAAGCAGCGCAACCAAGAGAAAAGCTATGAAATGTAGAAAACAGACTGTTGGGAATAATTTAATACACATTCATGGAAAAATATATTAAGTATATTAAAATGAAAGTCAGTGATTCAGATAACTGCTGTTTAGGCCAGCAGAGAAGGCTTTGCCGACCCTGACGGCCCACCACTGCTTCACACCTGCCTAAAACCTTTGCACAGTACTGTTTAATAGACCTTTTATGAGAAAATTTGAGACTTTTGTTGTTCTACTGCTGTTTGCACCTTTGCTCAAGCACACTCAAGGACACACAAGTCCTCTCTGATAGTGAGAGTCACCATCTGTCATCATCACATCAGTCTGATTGCAGCCAGTCCATTTAAAATTCTCCACTTTTTCAGAGGTGCAGAATAAGGTGAAGGTGCCAACATGTTTCACCTTTGTAGGCCTTTAAGCTTTTGCAAACATTTTTGCCCTAGTTTTCCTGTGGTGTTCCACTAAGTGGTCCTGGATCTTTTCTAAGGTCAATTTCTCAATAGTATTAAACTTAAAAATGCATGAAAGAATGGGATCAGGAGGATGCTTTACAAGAATCATGGTAACCTCACAGCTAGGGTCCTCAACATTACATCCCAGCCTCTTTAAGCAACTACAACATTATTTGAGAGGATTCAATCATCTGTAACCCCTGGAAGCAGACGGTGTTGAATCTATTCGGAGAGTTAATTAACACAGCACAAAATATCAACAACACAATAATCCAAAGGGGTAAGGCAAAAGCATGGTAAAAAAAATAACAGGTAAAGATCACAAAAACCAATAAAGCATGGCATCAAATCTAAAAACACTAATCCAAAGAGTGAAAACACAAAAACAGTGCATTGGACAAAACAAAGAGAAGGATGGTACATAGTAGAACTAGCAATAATTTGCTTTGAATGTTAGCGTAAGGATGGTTTTAGAAGGATGAAACCAGGAAGTGATCTTCAACCCGAAAGCTGTGTCAGTATTCGGAAGAGGGCTCCCTCTGGCAGTTTGCAGAGGGCGTTGTAGGAGAGGTCATGACAGAACCCCCCCTCTAGGAACACCTGCAGGTGTTCTTCTATGTGGACACCCATGTAGTGAAGGGTCCAATATTAGTGAGGGATCCAAAATGTCACGTAAGCTCACCCATGATCTTTCCTCAGGGCTGTACCCCTCGCTAGGCCATTTTTTCCCTTGCTAGGCCATTTTTTTAGCCCCCCCCCAACATTTCTACTCAGCCCCCCAAAAATTCCACAGACCACGGTGTCATAGTATACTTGCATTTGACTTGTTCAGTACTCAAATGTTATTCACATCTATGCAATGCAGTGGAATGCTGCAATAAGTTTACCATCCTACCCTGTTAGTCAAATGTTTATTTTTTTATTTTTATTTTTTTTACTATTATACCCTCATTTGGGGCTGAGCCCCCATTAAATGAAAATCCTAGAATCATCCTTGGTGGTTTCCATGGCCATGAGGAGACACTCAAAATAACTGGTCTACAATGGCCAGGATAACAGCATTTCCATGAAAAATGAAATGTTTTGCTAGGAATGACCATTGTTGTTGATGAGGCTATTCAAGGCAAAAACTTCAACTAGTAGGTTCAGTCATTCATAAAATGACTTTATGAGCCTAAGGCACTGGTTCTTTTTCTCTTTCTGGTTAAGACTCAGATCTCCCTTTTTCAAAATCTTCTGCCCAATAATGGTTGCAAATTTTGGATACTGACCATTTAACACAGATGTCCACTTAGTGCTTATATTTAGATGTGCTTATGTCTTGTAGAATGGTGTAGCAGTTACCCCAATCTCTTCGTTTTGCATGTGGCTGAAATGTATCACTATCAGCTTCTTGAAGTGTACAACAGAAAGTTCCAGGAGCTCGGAAGTGTAGAACCCTTTAGATAGATTATCAGTCAACAACCCAAACCAATGTTGGGGATGCTTTTTTTCTAAGCACTTTTCTCCTGGGAACTCAGGAAGAAGTTGGTGGCCTTGATTTCTTTCTTTCTATCACTGATTTGTTTAAAACAACCAACATTTCTAACACACTAATACGACGTGAACAGCAGACATTATATGAATGGTGAAATGCTGTTTTGGACCTAACGATAGCAACACAACAAAGGGGCACCTTTTCATTGACAGGTGGTGATGCGCGGAAGGAGGTGAGGAAAGACACTGCTGGGGGAGGGGGGGGAGAGAGAGAGAGAGAGAGAGAGAGCGAGACTCGCTACAGGCGGAGCGGATCCGTAATGTAACGATCATTCGGAAACACCTCTTCCCTCCTGGATTAATTTCTGCATTTACATCCTGCCGCTTTCACGGAGCTGTATCCTGTATACTGGACTTCTGTTTTGTTTTGTATGTGCACGCGTCTCGTCATGCCGATCACACGCTCGGTTGAAAGTCGTGCTCTGCGCGCCGCGGTCTGGGTGGGCTTCATGTGCGGAATCATCCTGACCCAAGGTAATATTCACTATTAGCTTTCATTGCAAATTGCCGTGCTCTCTGCTCGACCTCTTGGCTTTAATTGTACACATGCATCTACATGATACTGCCGCAGTCACTTCTGAAACTTTCGCTTGGCCGATTACTCTGCGGCGAATTATTCTGCGACAGAACGCTGTAGTTTATGTGCTTCTCCGTGGAAGTGACATATATAGACGTCACAGGCGGCATGGGCTATGCGGAAAGATTTGAATGCGAATCGGAGGTCAGAGTCCCATATGTAGCCCATTTTGAACATGTAAGCTTTGAGTGTTTACGTGATGCTGTTGTGTAGTTTCAGGGACAATGAGGGGTCATTGCCTACAATCAAATGCGGTGTTGTTTTGGTGCTCTGTGTGATAATTCGCATCAGCAAAAGGAAAGCACTACGAGATCCGCGCTTTGTGAATGGGTGCATAAATCTGCACCGTGGGTGTAGTAGCCAAAATTAAAATTCTCAACACTCAAATACGATGTCACCTGCCCTTCTGTGAATCAAAGCAATCGTTGATGGAGTGATGGTAGTTCCTATTTGTCTGATCGGAGATGCAACATCGTCAGTGGAATCAGACAGTCGAGAGATGTTATTTTCGTATATATATATATATATATACGATATATGCCAGAAATACTGCTTTCTTAATACTGTAAGTATTAAGAAAGCAGTAGCCTAGACAGACCTATACATTACATCTGTTACATGCTATATTAAACCCATGGTCAGTGAATGGCATAGACAGTCACAGAACGATTGTTCAAAGAATCGAAAAGAACCATCATTGGCTCCATCATATATATGTGATTTCTCTTTTATTAATCATGTTTGGTGGCATTTATACACTTGCTTAATTGGATTCATTAAATTAAAGTGAAATTGACTTACATACTAATTAGCCCTGGTTGATTCATTTGCTGAACAAATCTGAAACAAATTTCTAAGTGGAACTACCAGCATATCAGTGCAGATGTACAAATGTAAGCTGAATTCAGAATTTCTACTGAGCTGTCACAGTGTTTTCATTAGCTGGGCCCAGCTCTAGTGACAGCCTGTCTGTTTTGAATTCTGCAAAACTCACTAGGCTAGAATTTGTCCTTCTCCTCTCATCACATCACTTCTGTACAGCTTCATGAGCTCTCTCTTATAAAGAGAGCAAGAGAGGGACACACACAGAGAGAGAGAGAGAGAGAGAGAGAGAGAGAAGAGGGAGCAGGAATATTTTGTATTAAAAACAGAAATGAAATAAAGCAAAAATCTTCTAGTGATGGAAAGTTTCAGGCATAGACTGTAAACGTAAATCACTACCTATTTCTTTGTCTTTATTTCTGAATAATTGAGTGACCAAGTGTAGATACTGTATGTTTTTCATGGTTCAAACATTTCATTATTGCATTCATTCTTATTTTATACTTAAAATGAAAATAAATGACAGTTGTTTTAAATTCTTGAGATTTTACTTTGAGAAGACATAAAAAGGGTGCCATTGCCTTGTATTTTTTCTACTATTTGAGTCTTCTATTTTTAAACGTGCAAGCATGGAATAAACCCAAATCAAACCCAAAAGGTTTTCAGCTCTTAGCACTCCTACACATGGTTACTTTAGGATAATGGAGCACTATGATGTTGTATCTTCTTTGAAATGATGGTCTTTTGTGGTTATTCAAAGATACATAGCATCTGGGGGTTTCCTAGGAGAAAAAAACACTAACACTCCAAGATCCCAAACTGACTCTTCATCAGTACCACCTAACTCTTGATTATCTGGAATGTAGCTTAGGTTTCTATTTTCAATTGATTAAAAACAAAAAGGGTACAATAATTGAAACTGTTGTATAGCTGTTTAATTTCACAGGAATATCTATACATCTGCTAATTTATACTGTGATCCAATGAGTCAATTATTTGGCAGCAGCATAATGCATAAACTCATGCAGATACAGGTCAAGAGCTTAAACTATAGTTCACATAAACAAAAGAATAAAGGAAAAATGATGATCTTTGAACGTGGCATGATACTTGGCACCTAAACAATAAAAAGCACAATAACCATGAGCAGAAAAGCATCACAGAATGCATCGAATCTTGAACTGCCCAGTTTGGAAGAGTCTGTGCTCAAAATAGCCTCAAATTCCTGTTCTTGTTTGACAGGAGTGGACTGGTCTTCTGCAGTTTTAGCATAGCCACCTCAAGGATAGATGTTTTGTTCATGCTGAAATACTTTCTGCTTACCATGGCAGCAACAACTATGACATGATCAGAGTCACTTTTCCCCCACATGATCATCTAAATGCATACATTAGCAGGTGTATAGGTATTCCTATTAAAGTGGACAGTGATTCTAGAGCAGTACAACAGTTTTCAAAATTTTGTTCTGTCAAGTCCTAATATGAGTTGGTTGAAGTACTTGATTAGTTCACAAATTAAGAACTGAACAATTAGACATGCACTCAAGAAGCTGTACTCTGTCTAAACCATAATATTTTAGTGACCGCAGAGCTCAATGCAGCTTAATAGCCTACAGCCACATTATATTAAGAGACAGGCCCTAAGGTACTTTCAGTGGCTGCATATCAGTCTGTTATCTTAAGGCCTATGTTAGTTTTATCAGAAGATTTCGCTTCAGGGTTTCTGATGACCAGAGTGTAATGTGAGAGTATGTTTCAACAGTAGGGGTGAATGTTCTGCAGGCTGATATTTTGGTTTATCTTATTATGTTAATGAATCGGGAGCAGGATCATTTGACACATTCAATCAAGCAAGTGACAGTGAAATATCACAAATATGATATATCAGCTGCATTATAGAACTCTTATGCATACTCAAAAGTGTATTGAAACTGCAACAGGAGAAAAGAGCACACATACTGGCTACAATAAATAGATACAGAGGCACTAAGAGATTAGTGCCTCAGGTACAGATATCAGTGTTTGGACTAGTAGTATATTCTAATTAATCCCAGCACTAAAGCTATGCTGATATGGTAATTCACAAAGCATGTGGTGGTCTTGAAATTTTACATGCAGCATTAACCCAGGAATGGAAACATGGCAGTGAAACCCAGTAGATCGGTGGAATTGTTAACTGAGATGAGAAGGCAAGTTGGCTGGCTCAAATGTTAACATCAGAACAAACAAAATAATAATGTTATATATTGGCTATAGGTTGTAGGTTGACATCTCTATAGACTAGTACCTGTCAGTGTGCGTGACAATACTAAGTATAAGAGAAGTTCTTTTTTCTTTTCTTTTTTTTTTTTTTTTAGAGTTTGTCTCTTCCTGATGTAGCCCTGAGGTTTAGTGAAGTACACAAGCTCCTTCACCATAACACGGTATCAATCCACAAAGGGATGTGTACATATACTGTACCAACTTATTGCAAAATGCTTTTCGGCAGGATTGAATAAGAGTATATAATTCAGAGATAATACAGGGTATTTACATACAATCATGGGAAAAACACAGTAAAAAAAGAAAGCGCCTGAATAACAAACCAGCTTTCCAACTTTAGTAAACAAACAAATAATCTCAGGCATAAACACAAGAAATTTTAAAGTGTAGTTTTTCCCCTCAAAATTAAACAAACATTCAGAAACATTCAGGTGGGGAAAAATAAACATTCCTATTTCCACAATCATTAGATAGCAGCCAGAAGTTTAATACATAAGATTAGTTAATCATCAAGAAGTGTGACTATCTCAATAAAAACAGATACTTTGGAAGTTTGGTGTTCTGGTGCAACCAGGTGTGTGTCTACATCATGCAAAGAAGAAAGGACAATTAGCCATGACCTTAGAAAAGCAAATGTTGCTGAGGATCATCCAAGCCTTCAAGACCAGGAGTCGGAAGATTAAAAAAATGTGTCATGGCCAAGTCAAAGCTCAGACTTAAACCCCTTTGAGTTGCTGTGGTGGGAGTTGGGCTGTCTGGTAAACCGCTACAGGAAACCCTTTCTCTAAAGTTGGATAATTTTAAAATGACTGCATATTGAGATGTGTTACACAGTTGTTATTTAGGCCCTAATAACAAAAAACAAAACAAAACAAAACAGAACTGAAGGAAGGTACTTTTCTTTTTCCTTTTGTCACAGAGATTGGTTTTATGACAAAGGCATTTACGTTACAGAGAGTGGACCAGAGAAAAACGAGCACTGCCAGGTGCTTGACACCTTTATTGCAACAAAACATTTAAATGTTTAATATTTTGTTTAATTCATCTGAATGAAAATTGGAGGCTGACAGCTTCCATATTCTGAACCACCGCAGTACATTTGCTTTAATTTTATTAATGTGACTGCTTGTTGCAAGATACACTTTAATGTATTGTATATCATAAGCAACTTAGCAACTTGTGTAATGCATTCATAGACTAGAGCATTTGTATAAAATGTTTAAAATGCAGCTACATATATTTTTTAAATAAGCATTTTAATTAAATTACTCATAATATGGCCTCTAAATTACACATGTTCCTAATTGATTTTATAAGAGCAGGGGAAAAATTTACTGTGGTTTCTGCAATATATGGGAAAAAAGCGAATAATGTACTCAGATCAGCCTTAATGTTAAAACCACCTACTAATATTGTGTAGGTCCCTCTTGTGCCACCAACACAGCTCTAACTTATAGAAGCATGTACTCCACAAGACCACTGAAAATGTGCTGGTCACTTTCACATTCATAGTCACCAGACTTCTAATTGCTCTTCACCTGTTTTCAGTTGTTACACACATACTGCACTTTCATAAACCCCTTTTAGTTTCAGCCAGTTTCCTTAGTATTCTGTACATATCAAGCCTTTTGTTATTGTTTGCCATGCTGGTTCACATATTTATCTTTTCACTATTTTTGACCTTGTCTGTTCTAGGTTATATCATTTAGGATATAATAACCTGATCTGTGCCTGTTTATTGTTTCTGAGATTACCTAAACAAAGCACAAAAACATGTACATTAGGTTGATTGGTAATTCTAAATTGCCAATAGGAGTGAGTGTGAGTGTGTGGTCATCTAAAATACAAATATGACAGATTGGTGTACATTTTTGCATTGTGTCTTACAGCTAGTGTACTCTAGTTAAATAAAATTGAATGTTTCAAATTCAAATTCAGGGTTGCAGTGGCTACAGAGGACAGGGGCGGTGGTGGCTCAAGTGGTTAAGGCTCTGGGTCGTTCGGAAGATTGGGGGTTCAAGCAACAGCACTGCCAATTTGCCACTGTTGGGCCCTTGAGCAAGGCCCTTAACCCTCTCTGCTCCAGGGGTGCTGTATCATGCCTGACCCTGCGCTCTGACCCCAACCTCCAAAGATGAGATATGTGAAGAAAGAATTTCACTGTGCTGTAATGTATATGTGACACATAAAGGCTATTTCTAAAAAAACAACACTGAGTAACACTGGCTGCAAGGCAGGGGAATTCACTCAGGTTTGAATTCCAGTCCATTGAAGGGCATGTCAAGAACACACACTGACTCCCACATTCATACCTAGTGTAACCAGTCTGCTTACCTGTATGTTTTAGGCAGTACTAGGAAATCGCAAAACCCAGAGAAAACTCTGAAAACATTTGAAACTCAAACCCAGTAGCAATGCTACCATCCACACTCAACTGATTTGTTTGTTCCTATTTATTATGGATAAAATAGTTTATAGTTGTTCTGGTAGTGTTTGAGTGAAGTTGTCTGTTGTTAATTTTGCATGACATAAATAGTAAGCTTTCATGTCTTCCCTTGCTGTTATAAAATGAGTCAGAACTTATAAAGCTGCTCTGTAATGCTGAAAAAAATACCATTTCCCCTGCATCTTTGCTAAGATCGGATCTCACGAGGCAGAAAATAGAAAAAATTCATAGGGTTTCAACAGGATTTAGATCTGAGCTCTGACTCGGCCACTCCAAAATATTGATATTCCTCCTCGATCTTTGGTTTTTAAATGTCACACATCCTTTTGCATTGTCCACACAAATCAGCTAAAATGAATTTGCAAGCTTTAAAGTTTAAAAAAGTGCAAGGGCCTGTTCTGAAAGATAAGCAAGAGGACACTACATCAGACATTAAAGAGACATTTGTGTGGCAGTGGATTGATATCATCTGACAAGAATCTGGAAGAGGGAGTGCTTGTAGTGGATGTGTCAGTATATTTACTATGTTTCCCTATTATCCATCATTTAAACATACTCAAGGCCAAACCACTGAATTTTAAAACCTACTTTTTATCAGAATAGTGTACTGAAACCTCACGGGCAGATTAGGATCATGCATTAACCATACTCATTTCAGTGACATATGTTTTGCAGAACAGAACCGAATCTCAGGAATCAATGTTATTCTATCCATTACCGGAACAAATCTATGAAAAGGAAAATCACAGTTTTTTTTTATCATGGAATGGAAACTGTCCTAAGGCATGCTAGTGATTCTTGACCCTTAATGGCAAACACTCGACAGAGAATACCAGGGATTCCTGTATTGCTGAAGAAGTTAAAAATGTCAGGCATCAGTGACAAATTCTAACTAACATCTCCGGGCTACATACTTTCTGTAACATTCTTTAATGAGTTAAAGTGAAAATGATAACAAACAAGATGGCTTTTAGGGAAAGTAATATACCCAGAATGCTGGTTTCAAAACAGCATAAATAGAGCCTTAAAAAAGGAGAGAAAAACAAGTTTCCCAATTTGACTTAAATATTGAGTAGCCTTACTATAAATCCAAAATGTTTCTCTCTGGAATCTTCTTACAATTTGACTGCCTCCACGCAAACATTTTACACTAGATCATATAGTGTGCACACCTGACCAATGCCCCTGTTATTAGGGGGGATGTGGAAAAAGATCCTGGTACCTAGAAGGCCTAGAAGGCCTGATACCCCAACATCAGTGCCCAGCCTCACTAATGCACTCATAGAAAATGTAGTTAAAAGTCTTCCCAGAATTTCCCAGAGTTGAGTTAAAATCTGAAATGTTCCAAAAGCAATGTTTCCATTACAGTGACTTGCCCATTAAATATAAAAGGTTGTATTTTATTAGGAAATTATCACTTATTAATTATTATACACTGCCAAACCCATCTGCTGAAGAAAATCCATATGGGATGCCCAGCAGAAAGATACCCTTTAAGGACAGGCGGAGTTTAGTTTACATACACTGGGCCTGATTTATCAATCTTATTGTAAAGTTTAGTAAAGTGTAAATGTCTGCATAAACCAAACCAAACTAAAATGTTTGCAGAACTTGCACAAGTTTTGGAAACACTTTTTTTTTGCTTGTGTGTGTATGTTGATCACCTGTGAAGTGTAAAAAATCTGAAACATGACTCATTCACATTTAGTGATACCAAAGTGAATGGGACAAAAGGTAGAAGTGGAAGTTATTTTGACTTGCTTTTATGTCAGTAAAAATATTTTGCAGTGTAACAGCACCTAAAAAAACTAAATCTAGAGACAAATTACGTAAATTAGGTATGAATTAAGTGAGGTGAAATGCAAATGGGTACAGTGTAAATATGCAGGAAACACAATGATCTACACTGTACCCACAGGATTATGCACACCAAGTACATCACAGACGGAAACAGCTATTTTAAAATTTGTTTTAAATGGCTTAGCTGACTTGCAGGATCTAAAGTGTTGCATAGTATTAACAGAAGATGACATGGAAAGTAAAACTAATTTATAAGCCAGTTTTCATCCTTGAAAAATTCATACTCTCTTTCAAACTTAGCTACTGCACACTAAATCTTCAAGCAGTTGTGGACTTTGTTTTGTTTATATGGCAGCATTTTTAAAATTAATCCAGAAACAGCATTACCATAAAAGACACATTAATGGAAGGAGAAAAAGGATTTAAGTCTAGATAAATAGCTTAATTAAGAATGTGTATGACATGCACACCAAGTTGGAACGAATGGAAAAAGCTCAAAACAAGTTAAGTGCATGTTCATGCCTGATACCTGTCACTTTTGCCTTTATTGTAATTGACTTAAAAGACTTAATCCTATGAAAAGAGCACTCATAAAAGGAGACAGACATCTGATCCGTAATGATGAACCAAAAGGCAATAATGGCAAGGGAAAACTCTTAAGACAACTTGACTCTAAAAAAGGAACCCATCCTTATTACTCATCCACAGCTTTATACTGCATGCAGTTCTACATGTGTTGACAGGATCTTCAGGAGGAACACTGGGGTCATTTTTGATATATTAGAATGTTAATGCTACCTTCAAAGTGAAGCTGCAACATGTAGTTCCTTGCCTACAACTTAATGTTCCTGATGGTCAGCAGTGGTTTTCACCACTCCCATGGATACCATTTTTCCCGTCACTTCCTAATAGTTCCAAGAAATGCAATCATGAATTCTGAACTTATGTGATGTAGGTGAAGCCTCCAGTTTCTTGGATGCTTCTGGGTTCTTTCATGGCTTCCTAATTGAGCCATTGATGCAGTGTTGGAGGAATTTTCATAGGTCAGACACTTCTGGGAAGATTCATCACTGTTTCAAGTTTTCTACATTTGCAGATAATGGCTCTCACTGTTGTTTGCTGGGGTGTCAGTGCATTCGATATGTCTTTAAAACATTTCTATTCTGATTCTTCAATGGCATTTTTCCTCTTCCTTTCTAAACATTACCATACAATTGAGACCTTTCAGCTAACATCACAATGTTGGAGCTGGTCTAATAAAGTGCTGTTTAGTTTCAACATGGTAATCAAGCCTGGATGTGGATAATTATTAGAACCCAATTATCAAATAAATTTGTTTTATTGTTTGTCTGAGTAGCTAAATAGCAATTACACACAGGGCCAGTTGGTGTTGGATAACTTTTTTCTTAATGATTAATTCAAACTGGATTTTTTTTTATTTGTCTTTGTCTTACAAATTTTGTTAGATGAGCTGAAACAATTAAATGTTACAAACAGAAATATACAAAATCAAGAATGGGACAATGTTGTTTTTTTTCAAAGGCACTACATAGAGTACTGACTATTTGCTATTATGTCAAAATATATATGGTACTGATAATAGAAAAAGGCACGAGTGACTTGGCTCCAAAGCATGTCTACTTATTATTAGCAACATACTATAGATATAAATTCCCTATATACCTCTCTTAAAATTGCAGGGTTATGATATTAAAACATAAACCCCCTTTTAGCAACAAACAAAATTCACATAAAGACAAATAGAAAGGGGAAAAAGAAAAAAAAATACAATAACCTGGTTGCAGTATGTGTAAGTATACCCTTACTTAAATAATACTTTGTTAAAACACCTATTTTCTTGTAAAAGCACACTCATTCTGATTTGACAATTTCATTCAACTCTTCCTTACAAAATTGCTCCAGAGCTATCAAATTGAGAGGGGATCTCCTGTGCACATCCTTCTTGATGTCATTCCATGGGTTTACAATAGGATTTAGATCTGGGCTCTGACTGTGCCATTGCAATATATTGATCTTCTTCAGAAGCCTTCCCTTTATTTACTTGGATTTGTGCTTGTGGAAGCAGGAATGGTTAAGTGCCGGTTTGTGAATAGAGGGTACAGTCGAGAATAGTGAGTAAGTAAGGATCCCACAGCAATGCAGGAACTACTGGGAAAAAAAAGCTGTTTATTTTGAGTTCATCAGACCAATTTCATTATAACTTTGCATCTGCTTAATTGTGCAGACTTTTGCAACCAGAAAATTTTTTTTTTCTTCTTTTTCTTATCAAAGTCAAAAGTCAAAGAAGCTTTATTGTCATTTCAAACATATATAGCTGATGCAGTACACGGTGAAGTGAAACAACGTTCCTCCTAGACCAAAGGTGCTACACACAACAAAGACAAAGTACAGTGACGCAGACAAACATTGAGCTAAACATAGAGATAAAACTAAACTATACTTAAGGTGCAAGAAAAACTAGACATATAACAGAAGAGCACAGGATGACAAGACAGGACAGTGCAGACAAACAACATGTAGACCGACTCTGTGCAAAAGTATAGTGTAGACAGTGAGTGCACATATTAAAGTGACACATGTAAACAGGATCAATATAAAGTGTAAAGTGTAATGTAAAGTGACGTGTGCATACTTGTGTTTTTAACTTTTTTGTTTAGGTGGAAAATGATCTGAAATGATTTGTTTTGGTTTCATTTCAAGTTTTATCTTTTACAAAATAAATCAGTAAATTTATCAATTTGCTATATTGAGCATGAGTCCTTGATGAGAAAACTTTAAAGAATCTATTTGCTAGGTGTATCAGTGTCTCCTTTTTTCGGCTGGTCTTTTATCCAATCCCTACTGAGAATTTGAATGAGTGATAGGCAGAGTGTGGAAGATTCTTGGCACTGTTGCCTGGGCCAGATTGAGTGTAGTGCTGTGGGCAGCAGTCATTGAAACACCACTCACGCATCTCCCTACTTCAAGTCCACACAAGGGGGTGGGCATGAAAAAAAAAGATACAGGGTAAGAGAGAAAACCCTTGCTGCTTGTTTGATGGTTTTGATGTTGTACATCAGCATGCTTAAAGGATCATATGACTATGGTAGTCCCATAACAGTAAGATGGTGAAATATTTGTGCTATTAGAGAGCATTCAGCATAGAAGATTCAACACAAATACTTAACATTGAACAGCAGTGTATACAAGCTTTTACTTTAAAGTTATGGAAAGTCTTGAATAACTCAATAGGAATATGTTTTATATCATTCTGAATAGTGAGTACTTTAGAGGGGGGCATGGTGGCTTAGTGATTAGTATATTTGCTTTGCATTCAGCATAGTAGATTCAATACTTTAATATTGAACAGTAGGGGACATGAGATTTTAGTTGAATAATAACAATAAACTTATAATTTTATATGTATAACTTAAAATTATATGTATTTTATTTTTAAAAAATTGCCACTTCCGCCTGCGCCTCACTCCCACGTTTGACGCAGCCGCTGATTTTTCCATCAGTAATGCCGAGTTCCCAATGCACAATTTTAGCCCTGACTTTCAGTTGCCGACTACTTTTGCGAAATTGCCGATAAATGCTCGAAATCTGAGGTAAATCGAAGCTTGTGCACATGAGTGACAGTCGCACAGTATGAATGATCAAAGACGCGATCTGAGAGAATCACCGATGAATCGCTGATGCCCGTTATGCCGGGTTCACACTGCACGATTTTCAAAGTAATCGGATCACTGTTGCTTTCACACGACAACTTCATTCGCTGCTGTATTCACACTGCACGATGGATCGGTGACAGGAGGTTCCACACTGCATGACTTCACGATAGGAAGAATCTATGACAGCTCTGATACACAAACTGCGTTTCACAACCGAACGCACACAAGAAATAATAAGGAAATAACGCAAGATCACACGTGATGTCAGAAGTCTCATGACTTGTGTAGTTATGCAATGTGAAAGCTCCTGTCGCCGATCCATTGTGCAGTGTGTGAACACAGCAGCGACTGAATGCCCCCCTAGATAGTCGTGCAGTGTGAAAGCAACAGTGATCCGATGACTGTGAAAATCGTGCAGTATGAACCCGGCATTAGCATACCAAATATTACACAGGAGTCGGCGACTCATCAGCAACTAGGTCAGACAGAATTTTTGGTCATTCACACTGCGCGATTGATCACTCACGTTCACGCGCTCCGCTTTGCCTTGATTTTGCTAAACTAATCAGCGACTTTGCAAAACTAGTCTGCGACTGAAAAGTCATGCAGTGTGAACTCGGCATTAAATATTTGGCAAGCTAAATATCTGGACCTGTCAGCAACTCAAAATCGTGCAGTGTGAAAGGAGTTCTGACCGAAAAATACCTTGGTGATGACCTACAGCCAATACAAGAGCGAGATACAGGGCAGCGGTCAGTTCAGGGAGGAGTTATAGACCACAATATCAGCAAGCATGGCTTGGGTTGGAGCACAATATAATAGTTTAATAGTGTTTATAGGTTTTTATAAAAAAAAATGTCTTAAATATAGTTATATCAGAATAAATAAGTTTTACAATTTACATCAAACAGAAATAAAGCAGAAACATTTGCTTGATCAGCCACATCAGCAGCAGCACATTATTCATTTGGTCAATTCTGCAGAACACAATCATTGTTCCCCGCACAAACCATCTGGCTCGAGAACTTTTTGCGGAGTTCCATTTTCAGCCTCGCGCTAAAACTCTGATCTCACGTGTGATCTTGCGTTATTTCCTTATTATTTCTCATGTACGTTCGGTTGTGAAACGCAGTTTTCAAGACAGAGTTGTCGGTGATTCTTCCTAGTGTGAAGTCATGCAGTGTGTAACCTCCTGTCACTGATCCATTGTGCAGTGTGAACACAGCAGGGACTGAATGCTACCCCAGATAGTCATGCAGTGTGAACACAACCGTGATCTGACCACTTTGAAAATCGTGCAGTGTGAACTTGGCATAAATCTAGCTAAAATGAGCTCCCTCTATCAACCACGTGTCCATGGTACGGTTTGATAACTTGGGGAACCATGTTCTAACAGATGTCCTTAAATGTCTGAATATGTCCTTAGTGAATTTATTAAGATGTCTGTAAAATTTGTTATTGGAAGAAATATGTAATATTCAGACTAATGTACAGAGTAGAGTTTGTGGAATATTTGTAGCTGCTGCCCCGAGATAAAAAGGGATGCATTTCCAGGAATTTATATTTCCAGTAAATGAGTTCAACACCTGTTTCATGTTTGTGCCATCTTGTCATAAAATCCCACATTATTCCCCATTAATCACACACACACACACACCCTACACAGTGGTGAGATCATTGACACCCTTAATGAGTCAGCTCATCGTCAGAGTGTTAAACTGTGATAATAGCGTGCTCTGAGAAAAGATGAAAAGGAAATGAGTACTATACAACTAAAGCTGCATGTAAAATGAGGAATAAATGCTGATGTTTGTTTAAATGTTCCAAAAAAAACTACAAAAATGAGTTTGTTAAATTGATTGTTAAATTTATTTAATAATTTATATAATAAATTTCCACCTTAGAATTCGGGAATTGATCCACTGGATTGGGTCAGAAGTAGCAAATCATGTGATGTGACAGACTCTGGTACTACCTAATTTCTTCCTCTTGTCAGCCTTGTATGGAGAGAAATGGTAAACCAGACTGACTCAAAGTAGTAACTCAAGGTGAGTAGAGATGTTTGAGATGTTTAAAATAGATGAAGTCTCAGAAACCTAACATAGGGACCACCCTTCAAAAAGCTTGTAATGTAATGATGGAATGTTTGTTGACCTTGCTAAAGGTTCACAAAATGATGATAATTAAGATATTTTGGGTTGTGTGGCTGTCTTAAATGTTTATATCACACAAAATCACTTTGAGTGAAAAGCAAAATATTATGTAGTTGACAGATCTTGTTTTGCACACGCACATGCCTTTACACTCCACCAGTCACAAGGTGTTTCCACCATGAGAAAAGACATAAGAACTGGTAGTACTTAACAAATTAGTCATGTTTATAGTCAAATTCATGATTGTGGTTATGCTGTCTCTTTCTATGACTGTCAGTTATGCCTTTGTTCCTTTTAGAAAACTTTAAGTGAATATGATTTGTTCAGAGACCAGTAAAATACGAATCAATGCCTGCTCTTTTTTAATTTGTAAGAGAAGGCCAGTCCTGTAGTAATATCATACAACATCGGGAAGGGGTAATAAAATGGTTTGGTGATTTGGACAGGATAACAAAGGTTAAGAGAGACACTAGAGGAGAGGTCTGTACAGAACATATACATAAATAAATGCATTTTTCAGCATAACCCAACTTGTATGTTATAAAACAAACCAACCAAAACTACACACACACACACACACACACACACACACACACACAGAGTGTAGTTATAGTTAATGGGTTTTTTATGGGTTGTAATTCATACATTAAATCTACAGTCTTAATTTAGTTTGTGTACACATAGCTTTTTGTGATTTGCTGAGTTGACTCTAACCCCTGCAGAACGAAAAGAATCAAAGAGTCATAATCTGAGAGTAAGCAAGTAAAAGTGGGAAGAAAGATAAAGCAAAGTGCAGAGGGTTAAGTATGTATGTGTGTTTAGCTTCATAAATGACATAGGATTACTTCTTCAGTCAGTACTTGCCTTACACCACATTGTCCGCTAGATTCTATAAGACTCTGTCTTCAGTAATTGCTGTGCTTTCTAGTACTTTGCTGATGGATGTTGGAGGTTTTCATTATATTCTACTGTTAGATGAATGCTGGGATTCTGAGCTGTTGATCTGCATTGTTACAGCTGTTCAGTATGTGCCTGCTTGATAGAAGTAATTTCAAACAGACAGCCTAGTAAAGAAGGATATTAGAAATAATAGTGATTTTCCTGTCTGTGATATTATCAGGAGAGCCAAGAGACATGAATTTTCTTGACAATTACACAGGATCTTGTCTCTCACAGCTCACTCCTGTGGGATGATACAAAGTGTGAATAATGACTTAAATCTAAGTAACCGCAGCTTCCCTGGAGGCTCAGGAGTTTCAAGTAAGATGATGTTGACCTTGTCTGACCAACTTTCTAAAAATAAGTAGTAACTCATGTAAAACAGCACATCAGACAGTTAAGTAGCAGGCAAAATAGATGTGGTGAAAAGCTGCATTCAAGTGTGAAGAAAGATGGCCATCATTGGGCTGTACTGAAACACTGTTTATACAGAAGCGATTTTGGTCCTTTTGTTTTATGTGGATTTTGTGCATATTTGTTTAGTCATGTGCATTTCAATTTTTCCACATTAATATTGTATTCATGCCTTGTTCACTTTGCCATGTTTTGACCTTAGTATTGTAGGGTTTCGATGAAGAGCAGTTTTGGGATGTAGGCCATTCGAGTTTTGAAATTTAAGAAAGCAGTACTGAAGTGGAAAAGTATTATAGTTTACATTCACAGCTAAATATGGGCTATACTTTTAAATCACTTGACATCGAAAAAACTGTGGCCAAATATAGATCTGTTATTTATTCAATAGTCCCTCAATCTCAATAAATAATTAATAAATGGTATAACTTGTAAAACAAAGACATATAAAGCCTAAGACACAGACTGTTTGTCTAAGATACTTGTTAGAGAATGTGTCACAAACAATTGATTGAATATTTGTAAGATTTATATGGCATGATCATTGTAACCAGCAGATGAACTGGTTAGATTTCAAACAGGTTCAAGGTCAGAGGAAGGAAAAAAATATCTGAATTTTTATTTTTTTAAATGCTTCCACCCTGTTTGTCATAGGGATAGATTACTTACACATTAATTTATAGTTAAATATGGCCAATTTTAAGCCTATGTTTGATTTTTGCAGTTGGTCCAACTGTCTCTCTCTCTCTCTCCATCTGTGCATATGTCTGAGATTCTGGTTATCTGAAGAGAGGTTCAATGTTTGAAGGACTTTTTTGGAATTATAATTCTAACCAGAGGAACTGATTAGATTTTGGACTTGATCCAAACTGGGTCACAGTAAGGTCAAATGCCTTCCTGTTTACTTTAGTATATGGTATGTGTTTTGAATAGTAGATTTCTTTGTGCAACTGGACAGTGTTGTGTTAAATGACAATTTAATTCTTTGATATGTAATAATACTACATTGCTTCCTCTATGTAAAAGCATTTTTATTTAAAACATTTTATATGTGAGGTTATGAAAAAAATAACTTGTATACTCAAATCAATTCAATTCAATTTAATTTATTTGTATAGTGCTTTTAACAATGGCCATTTTATCCATGCCCAGAAGGGAACCCATCCTCATTTGGGTGACAAATCAATGATGTTAATATTGCCAACTTCATGCTGCAATTTTTAATTCAGGTGGGTCTGCCTGCCATTTTGTGAGACTTTAACATAAGTAATACCAGTCAGTAATATAAGATGAGTCTATTGTCTCATAAATAAATAATTTTGCCTAATACTTTACCAATCATCAAAATTCTCAACGTTGACCTTTAGACATGGTTTATACTGGAAGGATCAGTGGGTCCATGGCACCATGAGTACAGATTAATAAATTCATTTACACTGAGGGCCAAAAACTTTTGGAGATGGGAGGAAACCCACATTAACACAAGGAGAACATGTGATACTCCCAACACACAGTAAACTGAGCTCAATGTCAAACCATGAGTTTGATTATTGATTTATTTTCATTCATTCAATTCATCCTCACTAACTGCTTTACCATGGTCAGGGTTGTGATGGGTCCAAAGCCTATTCCACAAAAATTGTGTGTGAGTGGGAATACACCCTGGATTAGATGGCAGCCCTTTGCAGAGCACCATGCCACTTTTTATTTAGACCTAGGGGAAATTTAGATTTGCCAATTTACTTAACAGCATTTCGCATGGGACAGATATATGTGAACTCCACACAGGCAGTAACCTGAACTTGGGATCGAATCAGGAACGCTGCAGCTGTGAGGTGTCACAGCTGCCCACTGTGCCACCATGCTGCCACTGAGCTGTTATTATTATTATTATTATTATTATTGTTGTTGTTGTTGTTGTTGTTGTTGTTGTTGTTGTTGTTGTTGTTGCTGCTGCTGCTGCTACTGCTCTTGTTGTTACAGCTACATAAAAACATAAATCTATCATATTTCAGACTAATTACCGTTTTCCCTCTGGTGTAATTTAACTGATAAATCTCTTTCTTTTTCACTAAGGTACGCCAATTATCAGTTTTTAAAAAGCACGAGTCACAGGAGTGCTAATTACATGAATGTTAATGTTAATGAATGTATAAAAGTAATGAATGTGTCTGTCTTTAGAATTTCTGCATATCACCGTAATCATCATGTCATTCAGTGGGAGTACAAACAGTTCATGAATATTCTATGTACTTGTTATATAACTCTGATGTTATATCATTCCTCTTTATACAAAGGCATACCCTACAATTCTGTCAGGTATAATTAGTGAAGTACAATTGTTATTTTAAACATCCCACTGTACGGATGCAATCTCTTTTCACAGTAAATGAATTGAATTGAATTGAATTGAATTAATGAAAAATCATGACTGATTCATTCTGATCAGTCAACATATGAGCTATTACTTTTTCTCTCTCTCTATCTCTCTGTAACACTTGAGCCTGTGGATTGATATGCAGGGAGCCAAGGATAGAACATTAGCATGCGTGGGAACTTGCATGTCTGTGCATTTCTCCGCCTCTGTGTCATTTCTCCAACACGCTCAATTGTGCTATGGAAAGGCTGTGGGAAGGTCTGAATCAGAGCAAGAGAGAGTGAGAGAGAAACAGAGTCATTATAGCTATCTTGGCTTTGCAGCAGTTTTCAGCAGATCTAAGATAGTTCTGTGAAAGCCTGAATGACAACTGGTAAAACTTGCTTTTATTAATTTTATGTCTAAATCAGTGACTTACCCACTGTGTGTGTTGTGACAGCTCCCTGTAAGCCAATATTACAGAGATAAAGAATTATTGTGCCTTAAAAATCATAGGACAGAACAGAAACTGGCATTTGAAATTTGCATTTTTGAGTTAATCACCTCATTCCCCCACTATACTCTCTCTCTCTCTCTCTCTCCCTCCCTCTCTCTATCTCTCTCTCATAGATGAGGCTGTTCAAACTACTCCGCTTACCTCTCATGCAGTGTTCCAGGGTGCAATTCCTAGAGAAAGCCAAGATCAAAAGCGCATAAGGCCTCACAAGGGGGTGAAAATCCCCACAGATCTGCTCCCCATGCTTGAGAAGAATACTGACTCTGGACATAATCATGAAACACTGCCAGTAAGAAAGATGCTGCTTGACAAAGCTTTACGTCCAACTTGGTCTCCAGTAGAAGCTCTTGAAACCCCTACTACACTTAATACTAATAATCCTACCACAGCTGCACAAGCTGCTAGTGAAAGCAAGCCACCACTCACTTCATTAGTCAACACAACAATGGAAATGAAAGCAGAGCCAGACTTCCCTCCTGGTAGGTGCAAACCTTTAGAGTAGGTTATTATATGGATATATTCAAATGTTAAGGCAAAAAAAAAAGAAAAAATAGAAATGTTCTGCTCTGTTTACCATTTTCCAGTTTTATGCACATGGTCAAATTTATTTTAAGTGCCCCTGCATTCAGAAGTGTCACATTTTTCAATTTACAACAGACTTGAAAAGTATTTACAAAAGTATAAATACTTTTGGATTTGGTGCATTTATTTTACCCTCAGGTCAAAGTAAAACAAATATCCAAAAATGTCTTTGCAATATTATAATTTTAATTAGATAAATATAATGAGAAGTATCCAGAACAATCCAGGGCAATCAGTAACAGATGTAGGAATCAGGTGAGTGGGATAAAATATCAGGACAGGTTTGAGTGTGGAATTCTGGTGGTTCCTGAAAGGTGATGGGGAAAAAAGAACATTACATTAAGTTTTATGTTCTTTTCATTTCTTATTGGGTAAATCCACCACAAATCACAGGATTTTAAATAGTTTCTCAAGTGCCAATGCCAATTTGCATTTGAAGTTAAGCAATCAACTGTGATTGAAGTGTAGACTTTGAGCTTTAATTAAAGGTTTTTAACAACTATATTGCAATAATCATTTAGTAACCACAGTCATCTTTTACACATTCCCTCCAATTTTACAGGCACAAAATAACAAAATAACAAAGTATTTGCTACGATTTGCAAGTTGTGATGCAAATCCATTGTAGTCAGTGACTATTTTGTTATACACCTGTTTTTATGCAAGACAACATTTTAGCAGTGGCTTTTACAGACCCACTTTTTAAAAGCCAGAAAATTTAATATCTCTGAAACTATTTCAGAAATAAGCCTGAGATTTTTGAAATTATTTGTGAATAGTGATATTATTTGTGTGAAGCAAATTTGAGATTGTTAATCAGGAGGCCCTCAGTGATTTCATGTAAATTAACTAGGCATAAATGGATTAGAAATTTTTACAGAAAATCACATTACCTGTTTAGTGCGTGGTTCAACATTGTCTTCCATTTGCATCATTTTCTGTTCTTATTATCAATTCTTTTTAGATTTTTATTCTAATACTGTATAACTAAGACTTCTCCACTATTTGTTTGCATGTTAATTTACAATATCCTCATATTTCCTCAGTTGCATCAAGCTGTATGATCAATTACTCTGACCCCGAGGGCTACATTGATTCGTCAGATGATTTGCCGATTCCAGATGGCGCTTTCCTGCAGTGCACTTACACAGTGACTGTGTATACAGGTTATGGGGTGGAACTGCAGGCATGCTTCAAAAAATCTCCTGGTCTACTTTATTATTGTTAATTATTATTTGTATTGTTTGCTTCCATCTAGAGATATTTTCCTTTAAAACACTAATTCTAATGTATACTGAAAACTAGCTTGTCATGAGCATTGCTCTTTCAGGTTTACTAAAGAAACATCTTTAGTAGAAAGGTCTGATTTCATTGTTGTTGAATCATTTAAATGTGTTTAACCAAATTTTATATCCAGTTACAAGTTGCGATTTTATATCCAGTTACAAGATAACTATTTCTGAAATTTGAAGATGTTTTCTACTGTAGAATATATAGAATAAGCTTTGAAACATGGATGTTTCTTGACTGTGAGGCTAAAGTAATGAAATTTGGTAGACTATGACTTCAAGTGGTCAATCTTGGTAATGCAGGCTTCTAATTACTGTTCATGTATGCATTCTGCATTTCCTCAAGAATCGCTGCCACACAAACAGATGTTAATGATATCTGCCCATATCATCTGCGAAATAGCTATAATCCCATGTCATCAAATGATCTCTCTGTGCCAGTCCCTCAAACCACAACATAATCTTCAATTACACTTTAATCCTCTGGGGTTTGTATGCATGTTTGTTAGCCTCCTACATTTGACATGTAAATATCAGTCTGTGTGTTGTGTGCATACATAAGATTGGATTGCTAGAACACAACCCTGGCAACTAGATAATACTCACTCACAGAGGGAAGATTTTTACTGAGAATTGAGAGTAATGACCTTTTGTTTCACTCTACATGTGGGTATTTACTAACTTTTTATAGAATTTATTAAACCATTGAAGTTTGTGAAGTTAAAAGTTAAGAATAATTATTCCCAAATTACAAAGAATTATTAACTGTTGAATGTGCAATTAATACAGAACACTACAGAATAATTATTTCTGTCATCATAGGTCAAAAGTGTTAACCTATCAGATGGTGAGCAGCTATCAATCAGAGGGGTAGATAAGGATGGCACTTTGCTGGTACTCGCCAATCAGACGCTGCTGGTGGAGGGTCAAGTGATCCGCAGCCCAACCAATACTATGTCTGTATTTTACCGCTCTTTACCTGAGGGGAGCATGGGCACGTTCCAGCTTCATTACCAATGTGAGTAAAATTTAATGTCATTACCTTCTCATGCCTTCCCAATTAGCAATTTATCCATTCTCTCTCACTGTGTGACAATTAGTTTTAATCCTAATTTTAATCTTACCAATGAAACTTTTTAATCAAAACTTCGTCATACTCACTTAAGATGTGTTGAAATGCTAGAACGTGCATATGATAGATATGAACACTGATACAAAAGCATACCACTATATATCTGAACTTCCTCTCAACTTTTATGTTATAACATTAAAATGGTAATATGAGGTTTAGTGTCCTTTTTACAAAATAAACAATATTCAAATCTTTCTTGGGTAGTGTTCCATCTAAGCTGCCCTTTGCCACGACGGCCGCACTTTGGGGAGGTATCCGTTTTGGATTTGCGCCCAGGAGGTACAGCACATTTCTCCTGTCACATGGGTTACCATCTGCAGGGTGCAACAATACTGACCTGCCTCAATGCCTCTCTGCCTGCCTGGAACCAGCATGAACCCAGCTGTAAAGGTGAGAAAGAGTGCAAAAACCATACAAAGGTAGAAAAAAACTTAATAATAAGTTTTTTTATTTGTCTAAGGGGGGAACATTATTACTACTGCTACCACTCATAAACCTCTACTACTAGTACTACTACTACCACCACCACTACTACTACTACTACTAATAGTAATAATAATAATTTTTATCCCTAATCAGCAAGCCAGAGGTGACAGGAAAAGGAAACTCTCCCTGAGATGATGTGTGGAAAAATAATTGAAATTGAAATTGCAATTGAATTCCTAAGGCTATCCAAAGAACTTACACAGTTACCTTTAAGGTTTCTATATGGTATCATCCACAGTAATCTCATGGTGATCCTGAGGCTGTCCATATGGTGCTATCCAAATGGAGCACCCAAATGTCCCAATTTACCTTACCATTTTATGCCAGTGATCCCTCCATATCTGTGCATTTTTGACATTAGATCATCCAGTGCTTTATAGATCAATAGTAGTATTTTATAATTAATTCAGAATGCACAAGCCAGTGCAGTATGGATGGGATTGCAGTGATGTGGTCATATATTCAGGTTCTAGGAACTATTCTGTCTGCTGCATTCTGGAGTGAATGGAGATCTTATCTTTCATATCTTAGCAATATTTGAAATGAAAAATGGTATTAATCATAGTAAGAATATTTACATGAACTTCAAATGAAAGAATGGAGTCAATAATCAAAGAATCAATCTATTAAATATAAAATATTCAAGGTTATGCACTGTTTCTGGGTCTTTATGTCTGGGTACATAAAGAAAGTACGTAAAGTACGTAACCAAATACTATGAAATCCTTTAAAGTCAAAAAAGAAAGAGAGGCCAATTTCCTTATCACTAAACTTCTAGAGCATCTGGATGTGTACTTCTAATGCTGCCCTCTTCTCCATCAGATAGCTAGATAGCAGATAGAACATATAAATATAATATACACTTTCCACAAATAAAACTGCTAATTACAGAGGATGATTGACAAAATGCTGAATACCTTTTTTCAGGGCTTTGTGGATTTTAGGAAAATCTGACATGGATGGCCTCCACTTTGCTGCCTTAGATAAAAAAACAAAAGCTTTCTTCAAGGAAATATAAGAAAAATATAACAGCCCAAAATTATTGATTTAAAACAAAAAGGTAAAAAGTATAGAATAATTGCACATGCAGATACAGGTGAGAAACTCCCAGCAAATAAAACAAAAACAGGAACTATGTCACAGGAACTACATGTGATGTAAATAGTAATGGTAATACAGACCCAACACAGATACAAAGAAACAGAGACATAATAACTACATTTGAAGTGCATTTTAATGTCAGTTTTGACAGATTTGAGACATTTCAAAGTAAATAAATATCGTCCTGTCCAGCCCTCTGTGGAGGTACAGTAAAAAACGCCACCGTGGGCAGAGTGCTATCACCATCACCTCGTGTGAGTTCAAACAACACCCTTGACCGCAGCTGCTCCTGGTCCCTAGAGGCTCCCAGTGGTCAGCGACTCCATCTCCATTTGGAGAGGATGATCCTAGGACCAACAGACCGGTGAGTGAGCGGGTCTATGTTTCTGTTTATGTATATTTGCCATATATAATATTTACATTACCTCTAAATTTCTCTAGTAATTATTTTTGTCTTTGTGTTGTTGTGCTGTGTTGCTGCATCAGATTTAAATATATGAAAGCAGGATGAGAGTGGGAGTTTTCTCCTATTCACCAATGCAAAAGGTCTCCAACTCCCAAATTAGTTGTAGAATGTTGGTGGAACCCTAGAAACAGAACCAATTGTACTCAACAATTTGCTTATATTTGCTTATATTTGGTCCTATCCCTTTTGTCCCTGATGGAAACAAGATTTCCAGTTCCTCCTGCTGAAAAGCAACCCCAGAGCATGATGCTTCCACCAGGAATTAAGTTACTGTACCCGGGCAGTGGGCTATATCTGGACAGTGAAGTTAAAACAGACATAACTTGTTTAATATATTTAGTTTAAATGCTCAAGAAAGAAATGGGTTAATAATTATAAATTAAGCAAGTTTCTTCTTTTAGATTTCCCTTTTATTAATAATGTTTAATTTGATTTCATTTAATTTATTAGTTTATTTAATTTTAATTCTGTAGAGCGTTAGCTCGAAAGGAACAAAAAATATGTTGCAACAAAACAAGAAATAATCACTAAAGTGAACACTTTCTGGAGGCACTGTACTGTATGTTTTTGAATCTTACCCCTCATTTTTACTTCAGGCTTGTTTTGTGGAGTGGTCTGGATGCAGGCTCTGTAGTTCTGTTTGACTCTGATCGAGGGGTTCCTCTCCCATTTGAGGGAGTCATCAGTGAGGGCCCAGCAGTCAGAATCCAATTTATAACAGACAAGCCGAACAGCCAGAACACTGGTTTCAGTATCCATTATGAGGGTTAGTTATCTTTATGCATGCATATAAAATATCAATTATTATTCAGCCCTGGTAACTGGACTACAAAGTGTTACAAAGTTTTGTTATTTAGAAAGATAATATTTTCATTATTATTTAAAAAAATATTTTCTATAAATTTTCTGTTTGCAGAATTACACATAAACCCTTCACAATGCCATTCACACCATGCTTTTGTAATTCTATCCAAGCAGCTTTTGAGAAGGGCCACTGCTATGAGCCATACATCCAGAATGGAAACTTTAGCACCACAGATCCAACCTATGGTGTGGGAGCCATAGTACAGTTTTCCTGTGAACCTGGCCATTCTCTGGAGCAAGGCCCTCCTGTCATTGAGTGCATAAACACACGAGACCCCTACTGGAATGACACAGAGCCTCTGTGTAAAGGTATAAGTATGCAAAAAGAACATATTGAATAAAACAATAAAATTGACTGATTCCTTGTATATCATTTGCTTTCTAGGATTCAGCAGTCTGTTTCCAAACATTTGGGCACATTATCTTCTTAAGGAAATTTGCACATGCACTCAGATCTTTAGCTTTGCATTATGTGGTTTAATTCTTGCCTTGTACACATCTGGTCTTTTTTAAACTACCTGTGTAACTGTGTGACTATGCAATGTTTAGCATCAGCAGTGTTCATAAGTGTATTTAATTTAGCCTTTACCATGAATTTCACATGTACTACTTCAGGCTCCAAACGGATGGCTAAAATTAGAAGAAAAAGTAGATGAGCTCTGAATGGGCTGTTCTGCACAGCCTCTTCACCAGGGAACTTTTAATGTAAAGAATGAAAGTGTTGAAGTTTTTAAACTGTCAACTGATGTGCATCCTTTAACTAACTAAGCCTGGGGTAAATATCTGCTCTTGATGCTTTCAGTCTACAGGCTACACTGGAGAAAGCACTATGTGCAAGCTATATCTAAGCACAGGTGAAGTTCTACAACACTGACTTGAGCAGGGAACATGCAGGCAGTACTAATAATTATTCAATTTATTTAACAACGGACATTGTCTCTAAGCACTATTTTATCCTTATTTTATCCCTAATTATACTGCTTGTATTGGAGCAGTCTCTTCAGTCCATGATTATCAACCTCTGGGACAATAGTATGGCCATCAAGAGATGCCAAGTACCCCCAGACCCGAACTGCCCTTTTTCATGGAATGACATTTTTTTATGATTCCAGTTACATACTGAGTAATTGGCATAAACTGGAGCAATGCACATTTTAATGGCCATTATTCCAGAACACAGATTTTTTAAATTATTTATTTATTAAATTAATTAATTAATTAATTTATTCATTCATTCATTTATTGAGTTGCTTTTCAAGGACTGGCATTCCACATTGGTATACTATACTCGAGTGCTGAAGTTACACTTTGGCCTCTGATGGTCAGTGGCATAAACATTCTGCCATTTGCTATATGTTTGGTAAAGGCAAGGCCAGATCTATTGTTTTTGCTATCCATGTTACAGGTTTAACATCGAAAGATGAATATTAGACAAAAGATCAGAATTTCAGCTTTCCTGATATTTATATCTATCTCTCACTCTCTCTCTCTCTCTCTCTCTCTCTCTCTCTCTGTGTGTATATATATATATATATATATATATATATATATATGAGGCACCATTTGTTTCGAAGCTACTGATTTTTATGCTAAAAAATATGGGAACAAATTTGAATAAAGTTAACTAGTGGAGTAAATTGGAATAAAGTTATAAAGTTAACTAGTGTTTTGAATGCTTGTCCATTTTTATATTTAGACATGTCTTTTGTTTAAAGCTTTATCATATTTCATTTGAAAGCAAACAATACTGCAACAATTTCTGAAATATTTTTGCTTGGTAGTTACCTCTGAATATACCACAAAATGTATATATTTGAAAAGATATAACTATAGTTGCTTCTTAAAAAGTGAAAACACAGCTGCTTGTTTGGCCTTCATTTTTAGTGGCATCAGTTACCACCTACAAAGACACTGACTGAATTTCCAGAGAACCAGCAAGACCAGAGAAAAATCAAACAGTATAATGAGTTATTAATTGGTGTGTTATATGTGCAGCTTTATGTGGGGGAGATCTGTCTGGACCCAGCGGCTTAATCTTATCCCCAAACTGGCCTGACTGGTACGGTGAAGGTGAGGACTGCAGCTGGAGGATTCATGTCGGTGAGGAAAAGCGTATCCTGCTGGATGTGCAGCTGTAGGTTCATTTACCATCACTTTAAAACATTAACATTAATACACATACATGTTTTGAAAAAAAAATTATCCTGTACAGTTCCTTGTGTAGTTAATAGCTTTAGCTCTCTAAATACAACCAGTCTACCTTAAAAAGCCTATCTCTCTCCAGTCTGAACCTTAGTAACAGTGATATGCTGACCATTCTGGATGGTGATGAGGTCAACGCACATATCTTGGGCCAATATGTGGGAGGAAACAGTCCATTCAAGCTTACCTCCTCTACTCCTGATCTTACCATAACCTTTCATTCTGATCCAGCTGGCCTGGTCTTCGGCAAGGGGGAGGGTTTCATCATCAATTATATGGGTAAGAGGTCAAATATTAATTATTCCCATCCCTGGGCCCTGTGTTGAATTTTGTTGCCTCTTTTGATCTTGTTGATACATTAAACAGTTAATTAGGCCGTTCCAGGCCACTAACACCCACCTCATCCAGACCCTGCAAGGCCATCCTCCTAGTCATGTGGAACCTGCCCGGAAAAAATCAATGGATCAGCAGATTGCTGCCAAGTGCAGCATTTTTTTCACTTATCAGCCAGGTATGCAGCTCCTTCATGCATGGGGAAGGGACATTTCTGTGCAGCTTCTGCAGCTATATCAGGGCAGCTGACTACATAGTCAAGTTCATGATGCTGGTGGCCCAGAGGAGCTGGAACACTGCATTACTTGCTGTGTTTTGGGAGGGACTACACCCAGCTCTTCAGGTGGAAATGGCGTGTAAGGATGAGGATATTCCCCTGTCCCAGTACATCACTGTATTCATTTGCCTGGATAACCTCCTGTGTAATTAACACCCGGACATCTGAACCTGACCAAGCTCCAGGTACGGAGAAGAACACTTCCAAGTCACAGCTGGGGCACCCGAACCCATTCAGCTGTCCTGGCTGGACAAAGAAATCACCTGCTGGTCCCCATTCTACCTCAGTCACTATTTTCAACTCCATGTCACATGCCCCTGTCTCACCCCCACCATGGAAATTCCAGAGTCCTGCGGCACCATTAGCATTTTCAGAAAGGTGTGAAAGGTGTGACTGAGCTGCCCCCACATCGGCCCTGGGATTGTGCCATCAAACTGCTACTGAACACTGCACTTTCCAGGAGCAGGGTCTAACCCCTTTCAATTCTTGCATGGTTTTCCTTCATGGGAAAAAAAGGACAGCAGACTGAGACCATGCATAGACTATCCATCATAGTCTGCTATCCATACCCACTGGTCTCTGTGGTGCCACTGGTCCCTCTAGCCCTGGAACAGCATTGGGAGGCACGCATCTTTACGAAGCTGGACTTAAGGAGTGCATACAACCTCATCCAGATAAGGCAGGGGATAAGTGCTTTCCAGACCAACAGGGGGCACTAAAAATAAGTGGTAATGCTGTATGGCTTGACCAAAGCATCTGTGTGTTCCAGGCTTTCGTCAATTAAATGTTCATCTACATTGTATCATCTGTGTCATCTACACTGACAATATTGTAATCTACTCAATGGCCAAGGAGCTGGTCATGTGTTCACTGTGCTTCAAGTTTGTTGCAGCACCAGCTGTACATCAAGGGAGAAAAGTGCAAATTCCCACCAAGACACCATAACCTTCTAGGGTATGTGATATGTCAGCAGGGGGTAGAAATGATCATGATCAAAGAGATCCAATGGTTCCTGGTCTTCGCCAATTTTTACTGACATTATATTCAGAACTAGAGCTCTGTGGCCCCCCTCACTACACTTAACTACACCTACGACTCTAGCATAGCTCATGTCACCCATCCTGACCCCAGCATGACATTCGTGGTGGAAGTCCATGCATCCAGACAAGCTCTTTCTTTCTGTTCCTTCTTTTCTTGGAAGCTGATGCTTGCAGAGGCCAACTATAACGTGGGAAACTGAGAGCAATTAACCATTAACAAAGTGCTAGAGTAGTGGTGGCAATGGCTGGAGGGGGCAAGGTATCGTTTCAAGTGGTAACTGATCACAAGAACTTGGAAAACAAGAACGCTAAGCAGCTCAACCCCTGACAAGCCAGATGGGTGCTGTTTTTCAATTTAACTTTACAGTAACATACAGACCATGTACCAAGAATAGTAAGGCCTACAACCTCTCCCGCCGTCACGACCCTATGAACAAACCCCTAGTCCCCGAATCCATATTACCCCCCTCCATCATCATAGCACCCGTATGATTCAGCCGAAGATGATTTGATTTGATGTAGGCAAACGGTTATGGTAAGGCGCCCACATACACCTCCAAAGGGGCATTCGGCACCAATGTCTGCAGGCTGACTAGCAACGATGCCTCACCTTCCATTTCTCATGCTCAAGCTACCTTGCTGCAAACTCATTTGGCCCTCCAAGATACTATAACAGATTTATCCAGTTACGTACGGACTTAAACTCCCTCCCACCTACTGTATCTCCCCATCCTTCCATGTGTCACTCCTAAAATTTGCACACAAAGCCCCCAATGCAGAAGACGTTGATAATGACCCCCAACTGCACTCGGAAATCATGCTGGCCTATCTGGTTCACACTATTCTGAAATCCACAGAACACACCCAAACAGACCTGCACCAAGACTCTAAGGACACCTTTGTAGGAGAACACCAGGAGGTGTTCGTTGTGAGGGGTGTTTTCCCCCCAATCCACCAGAGGGAGCCCCTGCCCGAATACTGAACTGGTTGCGGTCAAGGTTACTTCCGGGTTTTTACGGACTTCAAATCACTCAAAAATCACTCAAAAAAATTTTTTTAAGCCACATGTACGCATAACTTTGTGCAAAGTATTGTTAGTTTATGTCAGTGGCGGGCCGTGCATTTCACACCTAGGCCTTCACTGGTGTCCTTCCTGAATTAATCCACCTCTATAACATCATTATGATGCCATGGCAATAGATACTATTCAACCATTAAATAACAAAGTAAAAAAGAAATTAGGCTACAGTATTTCACACCTCACAAGGAATAGTGAATTTTATTACGGTTATGGTTACGGACGCAGCATCCGAAATGAGACGCAGCAAATATAGAAACACTGTATAATCTATAGTGTATAGTGCGTTGTGTCACAGGCTCTTGTAGCGAACATGAATAAAATTACATTACATATAGCAAAAAAAACAAATGAACACAATTCAGTCTCACAAGTTTCCTTTCACTGCAGAAAAAAAAAAACACAGTCCACCCCGGGGATCTGGAATGAAGGCAAACTGTTTGTTTTGTGCAAAAGAAAACCCCAAAGCATAAATGGTTCTTGAAAAAGCTTACCAACTATTCTGAAGAATCAAAATGATTTTCTTAAAAAGTCCGCCTTGAAAATGCATTTGTAAGGATGTCCGCAACCAAATCAATTTCTTCTCCTCTGTCAGCCATTGTGAGTTAAAATATATATATTTTATTTAGTTTGTGCAGTTCGCTGCCTCTGACTACTCCAATTATCCAATCAAAAGACGTGAAATTGCTGGCGTAATCGTATGCCTGCTAGATGGCCCTAGTGATGCCAACTCGAAATCTGATTGGTTAATGGAACAGTTTCATTGCCACTTATTTTAAGCTCCGGGCGCCTGCACTATTAATTCTGAAGGCCTTAAGGCCGGGCAACACATGATGTCAGCCACTAGCTGAAATATGATTGGATAAATACTCTTATCATAAATATACACTACTGGAAGCAGCGCAACCAGGAGAAAAGCTATGAAATGTAGAGAATAGACTATTGGGAATAATTTAATACATATTCATAGAAAAATATATTAAAATTAAATTAAAAGTCAGTGATTCAGATCACTGCTGTTTAGGCCAGCAGAGAAGGCCTTGCTGGCCCTGACGGTCCGCCACTGGTTTATGTACATATCAAGCCTTTCATTGTTACATTGTGCCTGTTTTCCCATTTTTTCATTCTGTCTTTCTGGTTTTCTGCATATTTGGACTGTGATTTGAATTTGTTTGCCAACCCACTCTAACTGGTTTTTGAGTGGCAAACTGCTTGGCTTTCCCAGTGAGTAGAGCTTGGATGCTCACCCTTTGACTTTGACTTTGAGGTTTGATCAAGATTTGCATCTTTTTTGGTATAGCTCATCACACTTATAATCACCATGGCCCCAACAGAAAACACTGTGACTTTGCAAAATTGTCATTGATGGGCACATTCCCTCTATCTGATCAACCTTTTGTTGCAGACTGATGAGATCATGTGTTCAAAGTAGCAGAGTCAATTCTGCCAACTTATGTCAAGTGAAATATGCTTCATCAAACATTGACCAGTTGCTTAATGTCCCATGGTTTTCATTTTGTGTCTGAGACTTGGCACAGTCACAAAAAGACGTGGCGTTATGTGTTCTAAACCTCTTCTTGAGCTTTCTTCTAGTGACTGTAGGTTTTTGAGTACTCCCTGGACAGCAGGTTGCAACCTTTATTTTTCTGTCAGATGTTGTATGTAGCTCAATAAGAATTTTGATTCATTGCAATATTAATGTGTTAATTTGTTTTCCATCCAAATTCAATCCAATTTTTCTCCTACACATGAGCTTGGAGATATACTTGACACCTGTTTTATCACTTGGATTTTCTGGATTTTCTGTAAACAGCATATAGCTGAGTTTTTGATAATAAATCAATCTTGTTTGGAGTTAATGTATCACATCTACCTTTTAAACCCTGTCTGCATAGAGACTACCACATGTTGTATTAGGCCATATCCTTCTTAATCTCTCAGCACATATGACATGATTGCCTTACTATATAAAATCAGAAGACCTAAAGTTTCTGACTGGTGCCAAAAAGAGAGAAAGCATCTCTTCTGTCCTGTCCTTTGTATGCAAGTTTTAAAACAGAAAATCATATCTCTAACTTCCTCTGTTCCCTTTTTACCTGCAGAGCTTTAAAATATTCTTCTGAGTGATGTTAAAAGGCCTTTTTGGTTGTAGCTCCTAGATTATGGAATTTTAAAATAAATCCATCTGATCCGTTTGAATTGTTTAAAAATGGGACGGGCCTTGAGTTGTTTTAAGCATGGGACGTACCTCAATTAATTCTTTTACATTACCCACCTTTGGGCCAAGTGAAAATGGGCTGCTAGCATGGTTGAAAGGCCTACCATGCTCTCTATTACTGATATTTGCAATTGGACTGGCATCATGCCCACATGGACTGGAGTTGGGATGTGACTGAACCACCATGCCCAAATATAACTGACAGACTAGCAGGGCATTCCTCTGCCAATATATCAATCTTTGGAAAAGAGCCAAGTGTGGCTGGGACAAATCTGTGCTACCAGACATGTGTAAATCAACCAACATCAATTAGCCATGATGGCATAAATCAGTCGTGTGTCAGGGTCAGTCTTTAGGTGCACAGCCAAAGAAGCTCTGAAAACTATAGCAAATTAGGGGCAAATTTGCTACATTGCTACATTAAGCTATGATTTGACCACATTGATTAACTCTTACAAATTTTTAACCACTTCTCTTAACAAAATACAGTCAAATTGTATCAATGCATTTTCAGTTTTGGTTGGAGTGCTAAGAGAGCTTACTGTGTTCTCTTAAGTCACAGAAAATGGCTAAATCACCATGCAGATTATTATATATTTGTTTAAAAGAATTCACTTGCAGTTAGACCATTAATTCGGAATCTCCAGTACATAAATACTCAAAATATCAGGTAAGGAACATTTTTTCTTAGTATTTCACGTATTCTGCAGCTGGTGGATTATCAGATAGCATGTTACCTAGGGAACATAGCAATATCTGTTTTTGCATGAAGACTACATAGTCATCCTAAGCAACCTATAATGTTCTTTTTCTCCATATATATTTATATCATTTTAATTAATTAATTAAAATGTTCAATTTTATTAAATTAAATAAATACTTGAATCATTCATATTAATAAAACTGATGGTTTTTTTAATGGTCTGTTGACCATTATTTTGATTATTATTTATTATATGCTTACTATAAATACACATCAATTCATACAATCACAATAGTATAATTGTAGTTTAAACTTTTCAATTAGGACCCTAACTGTGGTAATAACCCCTAAAGTTACAATTTTAAAATTACCATGATTTTAGAGAAAGTAAATCCATTATTATATCAAGCCATGAAAAAAAAACAAGCAACAAGAAAAATGTATTAAAACCATAATAATGAAACCATGTTGATCATTATGGTTAACGATATGATATCATTATGGTTAACTATACTAACCAATTACCATAGCAGGGGAAAACCCAAGAAGTTACTAATCTCATTACTCAAGGGTTGATGTCGAAATTATCATTTTGTACCTCATCATTTTCAATGAAATTAAGCTAAATGTTTAGGTAACTAAGTGTTCTTTTATCTTTATACCAGAGGTGTCTCATAATGATTCATGCCCGGACCTGCCTGAGATTCAGAATGGCTGGAAGACAACATCACACACCGCACTGGTACGTGGGACACGTATCACTTATCAGTGTGACCCAGGCTATGACTTGGTGGGCAGAGAGACCCTCATCTGTCAGCTGGACCTGAGCTGGAGCACCCAGCCGCCCTTCTGTGAAAAAAGTGAGTTAAGCACCAGTTAGAGCAGGGCTGTGAAAGTACAGTATTCCAATTTTCTTTTTTTCTATATTCAGTTAATATTAGGAATCACATTCCACAATATTCATTTTCAGAGGATCAGAAATAACTGGACAGTTGGCTGCTTGATTATTTCCTGGCCAGCTGTGTATAGTTTCACTGTTAGTTCATTCACAAGAGATCAAACAAATGGTCTGCCATATTTTTCTAACATACAATTAGATTAAAGTAAAATAAATTATTGTTGGCAGTTATATAATGCCCATATCACTAGAAGACAATGTTCTGGGTACGGTGAAGTACACCAAACATGCAATGATGCAGGCAAAAAACTAAAATACTGTTTGTTATCCATGTTGTGCATAAGAGAAATGGTTTGAATTGCTTTTGAACAATGAGATTTTTGATGAGATATAATAAGAATGTATGATGTGTATGAAATTGTTTGAGTAATTTAGTATCAAGTATCAGGTAACTTCATACTATATATTGCTTGTTGCTAATGACAAGCAGTTTAAATGGCCAAGAATAATGAAAATATTAAGGATGCTTGATTGGGGATAAAAGAAATTGCATTCTTATTAAATCAGTATGTTGAAGGTTAAATCCATCTTCTCTGTCCTTTTTCTGCTAGTTATGTACTGTACAGACCCAGGTCATGTTGAGAACTCTCTGAGGACTCTCTCAGATCCCAAACTGCTGGTGGGAGCTACCATTCAGTACAGTTGCAATCTAGGCTACATACTGCAGGGTGGTGCCATTTTAACTTGCTATGGCCGTGAACCTGGTACTCCAGTATGGACATCTCACTTGCCACATTGTATCTGTGAGTTTTAATAACTCAGTTATGAAAATTCTGTTAGGATTTATATCTCTTCTTTTATCTGATCAGTTTCTTTTCTTGTTTTCCTAGTGGAAGAGTCAGTGTCCTGTGAGAATCCTGGCCTTCCTGACAATGGTTATCAGATTCTGTATAAGCGGCTGTATTTGCCTGGCGAGTCCCTGAACTTCATGTGTTATCAGGGTTATGAACTCATCGGTGAGATCACAATCAAATGTATACTGGGGAATCCTTCATTTTGGAGTGGTCCATTACCCAAGTGTAAAGGTAAACCTTGTCATTTATAATAAAAATATGTAATTGTGTGTAAATATATAAATATAAATATATAAGTAAATATATTGTTAATACTTACATACTTACATTTTTAGCTAATCATGAATGCACTGGCAACCACGCTTTAGAAGGTAAGTCTTGTTATTGTGTTCCTTCAACCTAATGAAGCTAATTAGTCATCGACCATTTTTTTCTAGTCCAAGATTAGAAGAGTTTTATATGACCACTTTTTATAATCATACAACTCCATTAACAAATGCATTATTTCTGTCATAATTGTGTAACATATTTATCGTGTCATATTTATCTAATTAGCTGAGGGAGTTATTACTAATGTGTCTATTACTAATGTGTTCTACTCCTCTAGTGGCAGAGGCTACGGCAGAGTCTTCGCTGGATGGTGGAAGCATGGCTCTGGCCATATTCATATTAGTACTGTTACTGTCAGTCTTTCTTGGAGGCACCTATATCTATGTCAGAAGGTTAGCATACTTCTTTAAAGGCTTGACACGAATACAGTCTATTCACTTATATCCTTATTATAAATTACAAAATTACTAACTGGTGTAATTTGTCAATACTTGACAAAAACTACACTCTAGCTCCCCTTTCTCAATAGCTTCCTGCACACCAGCATCCCTTCAAGACCCTGAATGCTTTTCCTCTCCACTGCTGGAGCCACACACACTTTCCTCTCCTCTTTGCTGAATTAAGAATGGAAAAGTCTAAAATCAAATCACTTGACATGGATCTTGCCTCTCATCTTGTGAAAATTTCCATTGGATGTCTAGAAGGAGTAGAAGATACTTCTGTAAGATAATTACATGTACATGCTCCACAACATCTTTTCTTCCCTTATTATCTGGCTCCTCTAGCTCCATCTTTTCTGACCACTAAAGACTTTTCCATCTTTAAAATGGGAAGATTGAAAATGTTACTCTTATTTATGGTTCTATAACAACTGGATATCTACTACATTATTCCTATTCTGAAAAAAAAGACCCTCTCTGGACCCATCAGACATCAGCACCTTCCAATTGGTAGCCCTTGTGTCTTTCAAAAATCTTTGAATGCACTGTCTATAATCAGCTGTCTAGCTCACCCAGAACAACGTCCAAGATTCTAACCAGTCCAGCACATTCCTCAGAAACTGCTCTTGTCACTAAAAAGCTCCATGCTGATAGATCAGCCAACAGTCCTCATCCTCCTTAACCTTTCAGAAGTATTTGACACAGTCAGCCACAAGACTCTCTTGTCCATCCTCATGAGTCTTGGAATTTGTGCCACTGCATGGCATTGATTTGCTTCCCTACCTCAGCCAGCCATATCAGGTGATATGGAGGGGATACACATCTGCACATCACATTCATACAGACTCACCTCTGTGTCCCAAAAGACTTGCTACTTGGTCATTTTCTGTTCCCCCTCTATGTTTGATCTCTTGGAGGAGTCATATCCTCTCATGGGCTTTCATATCTCTGCTATGCGATCTGAATCTTAATCTCAGCAAAACTGTTGTCCCGTCCAGATCACTGATTTCCCTTTGTCAGGATCTTGTGATATCCATGGACAACTCTCAGATCCTTTTCTGTCCTTTTTATCTCACATTGCTAATCTGAAACAACATCAGAAGAATTCATGTAAAGCTCTCCCATACCACCCCATTGCTACATTCCTTCCACTGGCTTGCTGTAGCTTACCACATCCAATTCAAATCACTGATGCTTGCCTACAAAGCCAAATATGAACCAGCACCCACCTACATTTAAGCACTATTCACACAGAAACTGTACCATGCTCCCCCGACTTTCTAGCACTGTTCGACTGGTCCCATCATCTCTCAAGGTAAAAGGAAGGCTCTTCTCTGTTCTGGCACATAAGTGGTGGAATAATCTCACCCTACAGGTCCAAACAGCTGAATCAATGGTGGTCTTCAAATAATAACTGAACACTTAAATTAGCACTTTATTTTAAAAACAAAATTGTCTGTGTGTTTTTCATAGTATATTACCTCCTCAGTAAGGTTTTGAAAGACTTCAAAGCATTTCTTATGTGGCTCTGAATAAAGGTATCTAACAAATGCCATAAATCTAAATCTATATGCCTTAGCATATAAGAAAACAGATCAGGTGGTTCTTTGAAAAGTTGCTGGTATGCACATTTATGAAACTAAATGTTTAAGCATTCTGTTTGAATGCATATTTTATATCTTTTTATCCAGGTGTCATTCAAACCTGCGTTTGCCTCTAATGTACCCTCACCCATACAGACAGATCACTGTGGAGACAGAGTTTGATAATCCTTTATATGATACTGGAGGGGTGAGTATAAAACTGAACATTCTTTAAAGGGTGTAGGTAGTATAAGACTAGTATGGCAGGCATTGTTTGAATGTGGGTATCTGTTAGCATAATCTTGTTTGCATAAATATGAGCTATTTTTTTGCACTTGTCATATTTTGCAGGACACAAGAGAATATGAAGTGTCAATATGAACAGACGTGTTGTGGATAAATTCTCAAATGCAGAGGAAGTGATGTATATAGCTCCTGATAATTCCACTGCTACCCAACCTCCCAAATCTCTAAATCTACAGGATGCAATGCAGCCAAATCAGGTTAGAGAGAGAGAGAAAGAGAGAGAGATACACAAAATAAGGATGGGAGGTGGTCATATGGAAGAGTGACTGTGAAGGAGTTTGTGAAGAAGGTGAATAATTGAAAAAGTGACTGTGGTTTTACTATCCAGTTTGAATATTATGCACTTACAGCAGGAGCTGTCTTGTTTAAAAAATTGTATGTATGTGTGTGTGTGTGTGTGTGTGTGGGTGGGTGTTTGGTTGTGTACGTATCTGTCTGTGCTCTGACTTCCTGTCTGCCATTTTAAGAATTTGTACCTAAACAAGTTTGTAGTGCAGGTTTGAAAGTAGTATTTTTCCCATGCAAGTGATGTCATACTACAACAGAGAATAGATAATGTATTTATTTTCATGTATATATGATTAATGTACATTTGAACAAAATAGTGGTGAAACCATAGAAATAAATCCATTGGTAGCTTGTACAACTTTCGTAATAAACTTGTGTCCTTATTTCTAAAAGATTTCACAACTGTGCACTTTTTAGTCAGACACTTCTACTTCCTGTTGAAACATATTAACTGCATGTTGAAACACGAAATGAAAAGTGCTTCTTTGTTCCAACCCGCCTACTTCCTGAAATTGCTTGTATTTTATCTGAGCTGGTATTTTCACATGTTAACTTCTGTGCTTTTTACAACTTTTATCAGAAAAATGGTTGAAGGATTACTTTCTGAAGATGAGGAATGTAGTTACAACTTTTAGAACACAATGCCAGATTTCTCTCTAGAGTAAGTTGCTAAAATCTCTTTGCCTCTTCAAGGAATATTAGAAATACACAGGTTATGTGGCTAGTGGTATCACAATATGAAATATTATAAGAGTAATATTCTTGTACTTTTACAGTAATACAGTATTACAGTACTGCTCATGCCGAGTAACACTTCTGCATTCTCTTGTGTATGGTTAAAAGAATTCAAAAACATAATCAAGCATGCTTATCATGCAAGAGATCTGTTTCAGGAAGTTTATCTGACAGGTTAGAAGTACGAAGTTCTCACATCCTGCTTGTTAGAGAATTCAAACAAGATCTTTTTCACAAGACTCGTGGTCATTAGTGAACTTCAGGCATCTTTCTGAGGATGGTACACTTGTGATGTAAGTCATGCAAATGAGCAGTGCTTGCATTTTATATTTTTTACTATGATGTTCAGGGTATTCAGGGCATTTTAGTTTTGTAATTAGCATTGCTATATACAGAAATGCAGTAATAAAGCAATTCGCTAACAAAAATGATGTTACTTGTTCTAGGCCAATGTGCCTGCAAACATTTTCAAAACAAAACGTTTGCATTCTGTAGACTGTTTATCTTTGTATTGTAACTGATTGTTATAAAAGAAGTTGGGTGAGTTCCTAATTTTCATAAAATTCTTTTGATTATATATAAAACTTCCACTTCTGCTGTCTGTTGGCTTTTCTGAATACAGTGGCCATCTATCTGAGTGATGCGGCTGTCTGTTCGACGGGGATTTATACTGCTATTGTGTCTGTTTGGAGTGTATGCCAGTGTGAAAGCACTGTACCATATGCTTATGTGCCAAGGTGGATATCCTCATAGCCTAGGAGTGTCAGTACTAGTTAAAGGCAGCAATCAGACCCTGTATCACTACAACCAGAACTCACCGATGGTGTTTGTTGGTGGAGTACCTCGCTCAGGCACCACACTGATGCGTGCCATGCTTGATGCCCACCCGGATATACGCTGTGGAGAGGAGACCCGGGTGATTCCCCGGCTTCTGGCTCTGCGCCATGGCTGGAGAAGGTCAGCAGAAGACCGCTGGGCCCTGAATGAGGAGGCAATCACCCAGGAAATGCTGGACTCAGCCACAGCTGCCTTCTTGCTTGAGGTCATTGCTCGCCATGGTGAGCCTGCACCGCTGCTCTGCAATAAGGATCCATTTACACTGAAGAGCTCTGTCTACCTCTCTAAATTATTTCCCAAGTAAGCAGTTTGGAAAAAGGTTATGATGTATGTCAAACAACTTTACAAATAGAGTATGTTATAAAGTATCTATATAAATTTATTTTCAAACTCTTTTCAGTATTTCTTGTTTGCATTGTTATCTTGTTCATTTTAATCTGAGCCATTTTTCACTTATGATTTTAATGTGATTTTAATACTTTCCATTTATCTACCATATTTACTCTCACCAATTTTCTTATACTATGCTTTCAGCTCAAAGTTTCTTCTTATGGTTCGTGATGGGCGGGCCTCAGTGCACTCTATGATCTCAAGACAAGTTACAATTGCTGGTTTTAACCTTTCCAGCTACAGGGACTGCCTTAGCAAGTGGAGCCAAGCAATAGAGGTCATGTTATTTCAGTGCACACATGTAGGTTCTACACGCTGTATGTCCATACGCTATGAAAATTTGGTCCTACGGCCACGCACCACCATGGAGAGAGTGCTAGAGTTTCTGAATGTACCATGGCATGAAGGGGTACTTCACCATGAGGAAGCTATTGGACAGCCTGGAGGAGTTTCACTATCTCGGTCAGTCTATTTGTTGAAAGGTATATTTAAGGAGACATTAGCGAAAAACAGGCCAATTTAGATTTTGTGTTACTGTTACCATTATCATGTCACCATGTTATTATCTTTGTCACCATTCAGTTTCTGTGATTTACAGAATTGAGCGCTCCACTGACCAAGTCATAAAACCAGTTAACCTAGAGGCACTCACTCGTTGGGTAGGCCACATTCCAATTGATGTTCTAAAAGATATGGACAATATCGCTCCAATGCTTAACAAGCTGGGCTATGATCCGACTGCCAATCCCCCAAGTTATGGCCAACCAGATCCTGAAGTGATTCATAATACAGAAAGGGTATGTTAAACATTTAAACTCACTTAACTGCTTCTTCCATAGCTCACAACTATCACTGTAGCTTTCTTTCCTAATGTACCTTTGGTGATCACATTTAAGCTCTCTAAGTAAATTTTCTTGCCTAATTTTACAGGTACTCAAGGGAGATTTTAAGCCACCAGCAAGTTTAAAAAGACCATCACAAGAAAGTATGACATAAAAATCTCTGCATACATCTGGTCTTTTTGTCTATTTTATTGAAGTGCATGTTGAAATGTGTTCTAGCATGACAATGCCCCTGTGCACAAATTTTCTTCCTAATGACATGTTTTTGTGAGGTGGTCAGAAACTCATATGAACACTAGGGAAACATGCAGAATTCCACATAATTTCTATGTTCAGGATCAGACTGTGACCTTTTTTCTGTTTATTATTATATTAGTTTGTAGTTTAAACTACACAATTGCACTGTGATTTTTGTCAAATATAGAGAAAGCCTCTAATGAAAGCTGTAACAAATGATAAGAGAAAACAAAATTCCAGTTTCCCTGTTTTTAAACAGTATTTTAAACCAGTGGCTTTAATCACAATTTGTGATTTGAATTGTGCAATAATAATAATGAAATGGATAAGCAAACAGTGTATACTGCTCTGCAGCAAATTGTGCCATATTGTGTCAAGTAAAACAGTCAATCCACTTTGGCTTTCTTTACCTTTAGCTAAAGGTGTTAAACTTGCATGACGATTAGCTACAACTCTTCTTATTAGAAATCTTGAGGTATTAAATTCCGGCCTGGATGTCTCAGAGAGTATGCCACAAGTCCATCCTTTTAGAATTTTTGAGTCATTTTTACTACTGTATTTTGACTGATTAGCACTGCCTTAGTAAATTGTTTGTGTAAATAAAATGACTTCCTTTCTCAAGTCTTGTGACATTTCTCTTCCATGTGGTGTCAGCGGTGAATGGGAAAGGATTTAATAGGTTAATATGAAGATTCAGAAATATAAGCATATTTAAAGAACATAATTACAAAAACAATAGATACTTATTCTGTAAACTCAAATTGTAAACATGTTTATATATAAATATATATCACCCATCCAAATAATCAGAATCAGGTGTTCCAATCACTTCCATGGCTACAGGTGTATAAAATCAAGCACCTAGGCATGCAGTTTTTACAAACATTTGTGAAAGAATGGGTCGCTCTCAGGAGCTCAGTGAATTCCAGCATGGAACTGTGATAGGATGCCACCTGTGCAACAAATCCAGTCGTGAAATTTCCTCGCTCCTAAATATTCCACAGTCAACTGTCAGCTGTATTATAAGAATGTGGAAGTGTTTGGGAACGACAGCAACTCAGCCACGAAGTGGTAGGCCACGTAAACTGACGGAGCGGGGTCAGCGGATGCTGAGGCGCATAGTGCGAAGAGGTCGCCAACTTTCTGCAGAGTCAATCGCTACAGACCTCCAAACTTCATGTGGCCTTCAGATTAGCTCAAGAACAGTGCTCAGAGAGCTTCATGGAATGGGTTTCCATGGCTGAGCAGCTGCATCCAAGCCATACATCACCAAGTGCAATGCAAAGCGTCGGATGCAGTGGTGTAAAGCACGCCGCCACTGGACTCTAGAGCAGTGGAGACGCGTTCTCTGGAGTGACGAATCGCGCTTCTCCATCTGGCAAGCTGATGGACGAGTCTGGGTTTGGCGGTTGCCAGGAGAACGGTACTTGTCTGACTGCATTGTGCCAAGTGTAAAGTTTGGTGGAGGGGGGATTATGGTGTGGGGTTATTTTTCAGGAGCTGGGCTTGGCCCCTTAGTTCCAGTGAAAGGAACTCTGAATGCTTCAGCATACCAAGACATTTTGGACAATTCCATGCTCCCAACTTTGTGGGAACAGTTTGGAGCTGGCCCCTTCCTCTTCCAACATGACTGTGCACCAGCGCACAAAGCAAGGTCCATAAAGACATGGATGACAGAGTCTGGTGTGGATGAACTTGACTGGCCTGCACAGAGTCCTGACCTCAACCCGATAGAACACCTTTGGGATGAATTAGAGTGGAGACTGAGAGCCAGACCTTCTCGTCCAACATCAGTGTGTGACCTCACAAATGCGTTTCTGGAAGAATGGTCAAAAATTTCCATAAACACATTCCTAAACCTTGTGGACAGCCTTCCCAGAAGAGTTGAAGCTGTTATAGCTGCAAAGGGTGGACCGACGTCATATTGAACCCTATGGATTAGGAATGGGATGTCACTTAAGTTCATAGGCGAGTCAAGGCAGGTGAGCGAATACTTTTGGCAATATAGTGTATATATATGCAGGGTTTACCTACATTATATTACAATATGCAAATATGGGACAACAGCTTCAGGTAATGTTCACAAGCACCATCATGAGGAAAAAAATGTGATCTGTGTTTTTGACCATGGATGAATTTTGCCAGACAGGATGGTTTGAATATTTCTATAACTGCTGAGTTCAAAATCAAAATGGTTAAGTAAAAAAAGTAAAAGAAAATCCAGAGAGTGGCAGTTTGGAACCTGATTTCATAAAGGTCAGCAAGGGAAAACAGCGGCATTTGATGACAGAAACATTATGATGGAAAAAAAACAAAACAAGAACAACAACAGTCAGTGATCTCACTAACAACTTCCACATCCACATGGTAGGAGTAAGGGTATCCAATCCATCATTCAAAGAAGACTTCAAGATCAGAAATACAGAGGTCAAACAACAAGATGCAAACCACTGATTATTATGAATCAAAGCTCAAGTTGGATTTGCAAATAAATACAGCAATGAGCCACAAATGTTCAGGAAACAAGATTAATATCTACCAAAATGATGGAAAGGTCAAAGTGTGCAGAAAGAACGGTACATTGCTAAAGCATGATGAAGGTACAGTAGTGTCATGGCTTGTGTTTGCGTGGCTGCCTCTAGAACAGGTTCAGAAATCTTTACTGAAGAAATAACTCATGATGGAAGCAAGAAAATGAATTTAGAAGTTGGCAGAAGTATTCTTTCTGTGAATTTATAGAGAAATGCATCCAATCTAATGGTGGGGTAAAAAATGGAAGGTTTTAGACTGGCCAATTTAACTCAAAAGAGCATGGATTTAGAAGAACAGCCCAAGTCATATTCTTTTCATCACACATCACAGCTTTTTAGGAAGTTGAGGCCAGTGTGCAGGCTCAGTCATGATACTGCACCCCTAAAGCAGAAAAGGTTAAATGACCCAAGTGGAAGCTTGGCAGTGCAAATAAACAACCTACTGTAAAAAGCAGCAAGAGTTTGGTGCAACTACAGGTGCTGGGCTCCCTACTCTGAACTGCTTTATTCTGACTGGCTTGGAAACATCAATGTCTCCCAGTGTTGTCCACACTGTATGAGCAGATGTTCCCAACTTTTCCTCTTAGAAAATAGTTATAAGCATCCAGACTGCAATAAGCTTTTACAGCTTCTCTTGTATAGACTCACTCAGTTTCAACCAGATAATGATACACATCTGAATCCGTTACTTGAGGTAAATGGCTTAGTTTTTGGCTGAAAAGTTGTTGCCTTAAAGTTCTTGCCATGGTCTATAGCTGATGCAGTACATAGTGAAATGAATCAACATTCATTACATTGCATTACAACTGTATGGCCACAGTGTGAATATGCACAATACAGTCTGATCTGCTTGCCAGCTTATTTCTGTAGCTCTACACACTTTTTTTACCTCTACAAATCAATTCAATAGTGCAACTTTTAAATGCATGACTTGTCATAATTGTAGACAAGTCTAGAATATATTTATATTTATTTTTATATTTACTTGGGGCAATGACTGGACAACAATGGTTAGCTTAACATCGACATGGATAAACAAAACCAGGTCTCCATACATACGTTATGGAATGATATAAACAGATTAACACAGATGATCACTCATCTTGATTCAAAGGTTGATCCTATTTAAACACAATTGAGCAGCATATAGTTATCATTGGGTACTTATGGTAAGCATGTCACTTCACAGTAAATCAGAGCAATCAACAGACAACACCAACCTCAGTCAACCTCAATCATTTTAATACTCTAAACTGGCAATTTATGTAATAAATTACTACTCAGAATCTACTATTATGGTTTTTGGAACAAGACCTATTCTTGAAACATAATCTATGAACCCTAAATTAATGATGGTATAACATGTAATTCACTTCAATGGTCTCCACTCAACATAAGAAGACACATTTATTGGCTGCAATTTATCTTCAAATGTATATGTGGCTATCAGATTTTTTTTATTAATCCCATGAGTCAATTCATTTCTACAGTCTATCCATCCATAGAATTAAATGAATAAAGATAAAAACATAAACAAACAGCAGACATACATCAGCATTAACATGCCAATGACCAGCTCACAGATCAATGATTTGCAAAAAACAATTTGCTGAGTGTAAGGGTTATCTTGGTAGATTGGCAGTAGGAATAAAGGAATTAGCAGATCTTTGAGTTTTCAGGACAAGCACATCACAGTGCGGGCTTAAGGGTATAATTGAGTATTCCCTATTAAGCATGTGATCCAGATGTCCTATTATTCCTACTGCTCTCTGGACCACTTATGATGGTGGACATGTGTCCATTTACAAGAACTTGCTGGATTCTATTTGTAAGAATTATATTCCTTTACCTCTGAATGCAATTCTTCCTCTGAAAATGATCCAAAATGCAGCTGCAGCTCCGGTAGCTGCACTCATCAGATTCAAAACACTGATGCTTGTCTAGAAAGCCAAGAATGAACCAGTACCTCAAAGCTCTCATTACCCCAATTTTTTTTTAGGGATGGGAATAATAGTGGAGGTTTTCCATACAGTAGGTATCTTACCATTTATACACATTTCAATAAGAGCAGAGAAGACCTCACTGAGCTGGTCCACACAAACACACAATGTGCATCCACAAATGGCATCAAGGCCAGCAGCCTTTCCTGTTCTCACCCTCTAAAACACATTCCTGTGATAGAGAGACTCTCTTAATATGCAAACTTTATCTATAAGGTCTGACCTTTCAAACCACTAGTTAATGGGTTCTATTCATGTTCACTTTATCAATAAAAGAACAATGAAAGACGATAGTATCTATCCTATATAACTGACTGTAGAATTTATGTGCTAAAGTTAAACATGAGAACTTTTTTCAATAATTTTATCAATAATTTGTGTTTTGATCAGCTTTATTGGTAAACATTTCAGTGCACTCCACTTTTTTTTTGCATATTAAATCCATGAAATGGAAACATGGCTATTGATTCAAAAAGCTTAATTTCCCTATCCGTTGGTGTACTTGTACTTTTGGCCATTTATTGTGTGTGTGGAGCTCTGACTCACTCCTACTCCCTGTGGACAAGAAGCAACTAAAACAAGCCCAGTTTGGTAGGAAAGTCACGGACCTGGCAACGCTGCTTAAAAGCCTTTTTTTTTTTTATTGTACTTAATTCCTTCTCGTCATTTATTTATTTATTCATTTATTTATTTAAACACTGTTTAAAATACCACTCTATTAATTAAACTATTGTTCACTGTGGAGTCAGGCATTTTATAGTTCTCTGGGTGTAACGGCGGAAGGATACCTCGGTGTTCGAATAAATACATTGGCTCTTTGATATTTTTCATATACTGTAGTTGCTCCGCGGAGGCAGATTTCAAGTGTAGCGAGTCTTTAAGGAAACAACATTTGTTGGTTAGTATGTGTTTGCATTCATGTATGTAGTTATCGATTGTTATGTTTTAAACTTCACAGCCTTAAACTCGGTTATATAATTCGCGTTTTGCCTCGTTTTAAAGATATCAGCATGAAAGATGTGGTTCGGGTGAAATCCTGTATTACTGATTAACTGATATTGAACGTCTATATAAATACTGAGGTTCTTTAATGCTGCGAATAGGATTAACGTTAACTCTCTGGCCACACAGCTGATGAGTAAAATATCAATTTTTGCTTATTACTTGTTTATGATTTCTAGTGTCGTTTTATGCCTTTCTTAAAATATTTCTATTTTTAACAACAGCCAGAGCTTAATAGTTTAAATGGAGTAGTTGTTTGGCATTTGTTAGGGCATGGTAGCTGTAATGGCTTTTTGGGATGAAGACAGATGCCGCATTTCCTCTGTAACCCTGTTTACCACATACGTCACTGGATAAGCGGATCCGCCATCTTGCAGCGGTAACAGGCGCGGCAACAGCTTTACATTATTAACGGAAAATTGGTCTTATAGTTGAGCTGTAATTAGCAGTAGACTTACTGCCCAGTGCAGGTAATGCAATATATTGGAAAAATAAACATTTACAAGAGCTATCAACAGTTTGTAAATGACATTACATGATCGATGTATATTATATATGCAAAAGTACGTGTGTTATCACAGTACTATGCCAAAAGTCCAAAAAGTTTTAATACAGTTGTTTATATATTTTGCTTTAGTCTGCATATTTACTAATATTAATTTTGCCATTAATTGTATTTTTAACCGTGAGATTTTTGTATGTACAAAGAATCCTACAACAAAATGGCCCAAGCAAAAGAAGGAAGAAATCCATATGAATTGTGCTGAAATCTCCAAGAAATCTTGCCTGCAAATTACAGAAGTGTACAGAGTTTTAGGTAGTTGTGGAAAAACTCTGTAAAGTGAGGGTTAGGGTTTTCAAAAAGAAAGTGCCACTAGTTACTAGTTTTTATCACTTAACTTCTGTTAAATTAAGCAAATCATTATTTGGTGTTCCCTAGGTTTACTTGCATACAGTTTATAAGGTAGTTTTGCAGGTAGATTTCTCCCAGAGTCATGCAAATGGTGGCACAGTTCTTCTCAGATGGTGAGTTCAGATCTTTATTTGGACCATACCATCTGTTGTCTGGACTCCTCGTCTATACAAAATCTCACTTGATTATTACATTTAATGATAAAAGAAAAGTTTGGAAATGTATAAATATGGATATTTCATTATGGCACACCAAACAAAATGTAAATACCTGTCTTAAAACAAAGTTAATTTTTTCTCATTTATTATATGGAAATTAATGACTGGACTAAAACAGATGTTACTGAGGGATAACCACAAATATACAAGAATTTTCTACTTAAATTTGTGATATTTAAATATTTAATAAATGATGTGATTTATATTTAAAAGTACACTTTTAACAAACAGTTACAGTTCCTGCACCATGCATAAAAATGCATGCATGGTTTGTATTGGATTTCTTGAAAATCTCTTGATGCATTCCTGTCTACAATGATCAGGTTCGCCTTGTGCCACCAAAACAGCTCTAAGCAATCAAGGTTTGAACTCCACAAGATTTCTGAAGTTGTGCTGTGTAACTGCCACCAAGCCTTTAACAGCAGGACCTTATGCAAAGAAGGTTTTAAGGTGCCCACATGTGCTCAGCCAGATAGATCCTTGGGTCCTAGTATCCATTTGCATGATAATTTGACACCAAACTACCTAAACATTGTTGTAGACTGAGTACACCCTTTCATGGCAACAGTATTCCCTAATGGCAGTGGCTGCCTTCAGCAGGATAATGCACCCTGCCACACTGCAACAAATGTTCAGGAATGATTTAAGGAACATGATGAGTTCACAGGTGTTGACTTGGACTTAAAGGATCTGTTGCTAATGTCTTGGTTCCAGATGTGACAGCACATTTTCAGAGGTCTTGTGGAGTCCCTGCCACTACAGGTCAGAGCTGTTTTGGCTGCACAATGGGTCCAATATAATATTAGGCAGGTGTTTGATGTTATGCCTGATTGGTGTGTATTAACGATAATCGACAACGATAAAAGACAACTTTGTGTAAAAAGTACAGTACACGGTGTTAAAATCCATATAGTTTAGATTATGCATGTACATGCATCACTGATGATTTGTGATCTAAAAATGAATAAAAAAAAAAAAAAACACACTTCTCTATAGTCCATTGTGTTTATGCAGTAAAGCAAGCTGCATTTTGTCAATGATTTGCAGCTTGCTTTACCGCACAAGAGCTTGCCAGCAGACAATAGACCTATACTGACCCTTTGTTTTACTGGTGATAACCAGCTAAACACAAACCAATGCAGCATCTAAGAATGTGCATCTGAGTGGCACACCATTTCTTCTGTCCTGTTACCTTACATCCCTTAATGTTTTTCTCATTCATGGAACTGGCCTCATTTTTACTGGTTGTTTTGTTTGTTTTGTTTTGAGAGGCTTGTTAACTTAAATCTCACTTGATTATTCCAGTGTAAAGATGCAGATCTTTGTGAAAACTCTGACTGGCAAAACCATCACGCTAGAGGTGGAGCCCAGTGATACCATTGAAAATGTGAAAGCCAAAATTCAGGATAAAGAAGGCATTCCTCCTGACCAACAGCGACTTATCTTTGCTGGTAAGCAGCTGGAAGATGGCCGCACCCTCTCTGACTACAACATCCAAAAGGAGTCCACTCTTCATCTTGTCCTGCGTCTCAGAGGAGGCATGCAGATCTTTGTCAAAACCTTAACTGGCAAGACCATCACTCTAGAGGTGGAGCCCAGTGACACCATTGAGAATGTAAAGGCCAAGATTCAGGATAAAGAAGGCATTCCTCCTGACCAACAGCGACTTATCTTTGCTGGTAAGCAGCTGGAAGATGGCCGCACCCTCTCTGACTACAACATCCAAAAGGAGTCCACTCTCCATCTTGTCCTGCGTCTCAGAGGAGGCATGCAGATCTTTGTCAAAACCTTAACTGGCAAGACCATCACTCTAGAGGTGGAGCCCAGTGACACCATTGAGAATGTAAAGGCCAAGATTCAGGATAAAGAAGGCATTCCTCCTGACCAACAGCGTTTGATCTTTGCTGGTAAGCAGCTGGAAGATGGCCGCACCCTCTCTGACTACAACATCCAAAAGGAGTCGACTCTCCATCTTGTTCTCCGTCTTCGTGGAGGCAACTAATATGTTAATTTTTGCTGTTTAAACTTTAAAAATGTCTGACAATCCATACAACTGTTGATCTATAATCATTTAATAAATTTAAAGCATTCTTCAATATGTGTTTCTCATTTTTGCACATTCATTTAAATGAGTTTAGTTAGAAATAGTCTGATCACGATGGTTAAATTAATGAATTAAATTAAATTAATACATTTTTCAGCACTTTATGTATAATTTCTTGAAGGAGAAGTTGCTCAGTAGTGGCCAGTAGGTGTCATGTCATAACCAGTGTTCTTGGACCTAATAATTAAAAAGCTGAAAACCTCCCCTTTAGATAAACAATGTATATACATCTCTATTAAATAAAGAGTACATCAGTGTGTATGTTATTTCAGAAGCTGTTTTCCAGCAGTACTTTCCAAAATGCTTGTAAGGCAGAGCTGAGTGGCTAAACACCCCAGTTCAGTATTCTGGGAGAGAATATAGTGAATGTGGAAAGGCCAGAGCTATATCCAATCGGAGGAATGCAGGCCTTCCTTGTCCTTGATAGACACGCCATAGTCCACCCCATGTTACCTGTTAACTGTTGGAATCTATAATAAGAAACACTTCTAATTCAGACAAAACAGTGTTTATTTTTGGAGCTCCCCTATAAGAGCATTTCATCAATATGCTATTGACTTGGGAGAGGGGTAAGAAATTCAAATTTTATTATCACATACGAAATCATACACAGTATGACGTAGTGAAATGCTTTTAATGACTGTCCTACATTTTGAAGAAAGAAGAAGATTAAATTTAAGTGTGTGGACATGAAAAATAAAGGGATATAGATAAAATATTCAGAGAAAAATAGAATAAAAAAAGAATAAAAAATAACCTAGTAGAAATTAAAGACATGATAAATTGTACTGATATGTACATATGTGTAGATATAAAAAGGTGAAATAAATATTTTGTTATGCCCATAAATACAGTATGTACATTGTGCATACGCAAGATAAAATATATGGCTATAAAAGGCAGATATAGATAGATATCCTGTTGTAACAGGAATATCAGGGAGTAAAGTGACGGTGCAGTATGCACACAAAGATGTACAGTGAATTTATATTATATGTCAGTATAGAGCTGGGTACCAAATGCTTTGATGCACTAAATAATTTTCTTTAATAATAATGCTCATCACTTCAGTGAATTTGGAAATTCTCAGTAGGAATACAGGCCTTTGTACCTCTACTAGAGGTTTAGAAAGCCAGCCTACTTCGTTGCTAGATTCCTTGATGGGCTAGATTCCTTTAGTCCAAATGCCTTTACACAGAGAATGTGGACACCTTACAAGCACACAGGTCTCACAGGAACCTTTATAGAAGGCCTAGAAGGAAAGATAGCTGCCTGTTTTGCTTTGATTGAAGTAAGAAGATTTGCCATTTTGGCCATGTATAGCTGATGCTGTACATAGTGAAATGAAAGAATGTTCCTGCAGGACCATGATGCTGCATAAAGACATCATAGAACTAAGGGCTAAAAAGTAAACTGAACCTATCCACATAAAGTGCATGTGTGCATCCTTGTGCAAACAGACAATACAATACACTACAGGACAGATGCATAAAATAGTGCTTACCAGTATACAGTCTGTGTGGTGGTTAGTGCAAATAAGGATGTTAGTTTTGTAAATTTATGATAGCATATGATGGCCACACCATAAAATACCACATTGTAGAATGTACCATATTATAGAATGTAGGAATGTAGTAACATCTGAATGTTTTATTATGATAGTAGCATATATACAATGTCATCAACTAAAACCAAAGGAAAATTCCTTACACTGACTCCACACAGTCACTTATGGTACTTGTAGCATTGTGTTATTATAGAAAAATAATCCATGCTGGGCTGATGTCATTTGGACTGAGGGTTCTGGTTTATACTTGTCTATATATGGGAGCATCATTGTTCACACACTTGATGCATATTTATATTCATATTCAAAGCGACATCCACTAGATGGCAGGTTAAAACAAAAACATCCCTGTCCATTAGGTTTCCAAATAAACTTTAAATATTTAAATATATATATATATATATATATATATATATATATATATATATATATATATATATATATATATATATATATATATATATATATATATATATATTTAAATATTTAAATATTTAAATATTTAAATATTTAGCAATTTTATGTACAGATCTCTTCTCATCTAAACTTAGCTCTGTCTTTATGCTCTTAAAATGTTGTGCCTCTGTCATGATTCATGAGAGGTTTTTAAAATTCAAACTCAAACTGCAAATGTTATTGCTCTAGAATTGTAGCCTACAGAAACCTGAGATTTGAGACAGAGAAGTTTAGCAGCTGTAGATGAATGGGAAATTAGTTCATTTTATTGTTGAATTACATTAATGTAGCATGCCAGGATAGAAAAAAAAAATACTTGGCACAAGATAATCTTTCTTTCATATTTTAAATATTCATTTGTGAAATGAATGAATGTATACATCAAAAATAAATGGCAATCAGAATGGGACCAATGTTTAAATAACAAGCTGCATGAAATAAATCCTAATACTGGAACAAAATATACATTTCCTTTTAATAATCGTTGGGATCAAGTCATATATACAAGATGCAGAATAGGACACTCAAAAGCTACACACAAATTTTTACTATCAAGAGAAAATCCACCACAGTGTTCATCATGTAAAACCCTTCTGTCCATCAAACATATTTTATTTGAATGTAATACTTTTACTCCTGGAAGGAACCTGTTTTGTTTTGTTGACACTTTTTTGAAAAAGTTCTTAAACCCCAAATTTAGTTCTAAAGTTCATAAAAAAATTATATATATATATATAATATATATATATATATATATATATTATATAATATAATATATATTATTATATATTATACAATATTAAATATAGTTTTAATATTGAATAACAAAACCTGATTCTTGCCATGAATATAGCCAAAGAAAGAAAGAAAGAGTTTCTCTTCTGACTCCATTTGTAATCTGTTTTTTTTTAATTTTTTTTAACCTGATTAAAATGCCATAACCTATGTATTTTCATATTAGTGTTTTCATGGTTTAATCACAGCAAACCTTATAAAGTAAATATCAGGATTAACTGGTGGCTAAGAATAACAGTGTGAATTCATCAAGGGAATTCATTGGGTTTCTCTCCTCCGTATGTCAGATTGATCGTTATTCCATATGTCAGATTAATTGTTATACTGTAGTCCCCTCTGACAGAATTAACAGCAAGGTCCATTCCTTTGTTTTTACTATACACCCAAAGACCATGGATTGAGATAAAAAAAAAAGTATATTTTTGTACAGCGGGTAAAATAAGTATTGAACACGTCACCATTTTTCTAAGTAAATGTATTTCTAAAAGTGCTATACATTTCTAAAGGTCCATAAATTAAGTTATGTGTAATGATGTGAAATGACACAGGGAAAAAGTATTAAACACATGAAGAAAGGGAGGTACAAAAAGTCATGACACAGAAAGTCAAGACACAAGCTGATATTAATCAGTAATTATAAAGCAATCCTGCCCCTTGTCTGTACAAATTAATATCAGATGGTTCAGTTCCATCTGATGGCCTCATGATGGGTAAATGCAAAGAGCTCTCTCAAGACATACTGATGGCATTGTTTACAGAAGGATTTCGAAATTTCTGAATGGTCCAGTGAGCACTGTTGGGGCCATAATCCGAAGTGGAATATTATGGTGAAATTTCACCATAAACCAGCCTTGAACAAGTGCTCCTCACAAGATTTCTGACAGAGCAGTGAAAAGAATTATCAGAAAAGTTGTCCAAGAGCCAAGGACCACTTGTCGAGAGCTTCAGAAAACCTGGAATTGGATATTAAGATATGTCTGCTACTGATGCTCTGTAAAGCCTTCATAACGGCTCTAATCTGAGGTGCTGTTAACTGGTGATTTCTGAGGCTGGTAACTCTAAATGAACTTCCCCTCTGCAGCAGAGGTAAATTTTGGTCTTGCTTTCCTGGGATGGTCTTCATGTGAGCCAGTTTCATCATGGTGCTTGATGGGTTTTGCAGATGCACTTGACAATACTGTTCTTACAAGAACTATTCCAGAACACCTGACCTTCGTGTCTTAAAATAACTTTTTGTTGTCATTACATATGGATTACGTAAGTCCATGTATGTTATTTCATAGTTTTGAAATCTCCAGTATTGTTCTAGAATGTAGAAAATAAATCCCTAAACAAAAAACATTGAATTAAAAGGTGTGTCCAAACTTTTGACTGGTAGTGTGTGTAAGTAGACGATGGATCACAATTTCAGCTTTTATTTCTTGATACAACTACATGTGAATAACATATATGAGATTTAAGAAGGGAATGAGGAAGTTGGTGGCATGCTTGGAACTCAAAAGTACTCTTTATTCTATTATTTATTATTATTCATACTTTCACTTTTTTTAGCGGGTTCATACAGGTGCACAGGCTCTGGATCACTGTCAATCTGCCCCGTGGGCATTATAAGCAGTTCATGGAGGCGCTGCTCCTATTGGTGGAGCTGGAGGAGTGCCTGGTGCTGAACCTTGTGGTGACTGGCAAGAGACTTAAAGATCTCAGTCCGTGGTGAGGACTTCATGATGCCATCTCTTTCTCAATTTCCTGGGTTTCAACACCAGTGTAACACGTCCCAGGTGTTTGTAGGGAAAGAGGAAGCAAAAGGCAGGTTTGAATCTTAAAACTATGCATTATTCTTTAATTTTGCTTTTCAGCTGTTTCAGTTTAAACACACACACCCCAGAGCTGGTTGGCTCTCTCTTTCTCAAGTGCTCTTCTCTTCTTCTCTTCTTTTTAATCCTTGCCACAGCTCTGCAGCACAGAACATTTGTTAGTTCATTTCCCACAGGTGTGCAGTCCTTATCATTCACCTTCTCTGAGTTCCACCCTCCATTCACAACCCAGTGCTTGAGCATGCCCATGCTTCCACAATGTGTTTTAGGAACTTAGAACATGGCACCTTTAATAGCAAACAACCAATTTTTGTGTTAGCATAAACATTGAAAATCCAGTCATAAAGTAATTTAAAGTAAATAAGACTTAATATGTGCATTTTCAATCCTTGCAATAACTGCATCAAATCAAGTTCTTTTTAATTAAAAATGAATTTGAATGTAAAATAGCAGACAGAAAGTTTCTATAGACTTCTGTATTCTTTTTACTGCTACATCATTCATAAAGATTCGTGAGCCCATTTCAGAAGCAAGTAATGCAAGCCCAAGCCATGACACTACCTCCACAGTGCTTGACCCATAAACTCATATGTTTTAGATCATGAGCAGATTCTTTCTTGCTCCACAGTTTCCATCACTTCAGTAGAGGGTTGTCTTAATTCCATAACTTCTTAGCTCATGTCTGTATTTCATTGTGAATTCTAATCAGGCCTTATGAATCTTACTGCTGATTTGCTGGTGTGCATCTTGTGATATGTCTTCTATGTTTCTGGTCACAAAGTCTTCTTCAATTTGTGATATGCATGACCTTCAGCCCTGCCCTGTGGAGGTTGTTGCTGACGTCACTGCCTGTTTTGTTTGGGTTTTCTTCACAGCTCTCATAATGTTTCTGTCATCTGCTGTTGTCTTTTCCTGGAACTGGTGTTAGTACATCAGTGGATTCTTTGTTTTTCAGGACACATTCTTGTTTTGCTATGCCCAGTGTTTATGCAATGGCTCTGATTGTTTCACTCTTTTTTCAGTTTTAAATTGGCTGCATGATGTAGACTTCACAGGTAAAACCAAGATCTCAAACCTAGAGTAGACAAGTATTAACTGTTTAAACAATCAATCTAGCAGAGCACACCTGGACAAAGGCATCATCCATCCATTGTCTATATCTGCTTTATTCCTAATTAGGGTCACGGGGATCTGCTGGAGCCTATCCCAGCACACATTGGGCAAAAGGCAGGGGTACACCCTGGACAGGTCGCCAGTCCATCACAGGGCCACACATATAGACAGACAACCACACGCACTCCTATGGGCAATTTAGAATTACCAGTCAACCTAATATATAATTTACCTAATGTACATGTTTTTGAAACCAGAGTACCTGGAGTAAACCCCACACAAGCAAGGGGAGAACATGCAAACTCCACACAGAAAGGCCCCTGCCTGTTCAAACCCGGGATTCAAACCCAGGATGTTCTTGCTGTGAGGCAACAGTGCTAACCACTAAGCCACTGTGCTACCCCATTACATGTTCATACATTTATAAATATAGCTTAAGTGTTAAAATATAATTATGACATTCATCCAAACGTTCCCTTCAAGACAGGGTACATCTAGCGCTGCAATTGTTAATGGGCAAAAAGCTTTCTTCTGATTCCCGGACAGGGAAACAACCCAGCTACTAAGGGGTTAAATTTCAGTGCCGGTCCCAAGCCTGTATAAAATGGGAGGGTTGCATCAGGAAGGGCATCTGGAATAAAACCTGTGCCAAATTACAATATGCGGATCTGATGAACCGCTGTGGCAACCCTGAACAGGGAATAGCCGAAGGACAACAAGATGTGCAGACAAATAAATGAAACAGTTTTTTTGGGGTGAGGGTTAAATGTAAAAGAAGCAGGAAGCAGAAAGACTGCAGAATGTGGGAATAGTGCACCATCCCTGGTGATCTTACCATTATCCCATGTAGGTGGACTTCTTTTTCTTCTTTTTCTTATAAATAAACAATGAAACTAAAATACAATAATTGACAGGATCTATGAGTATATATATAAAAAGGGTAAAATATGGTTTTATTGTTTCAATAAATGGACAACATTAATTAACTTTAATCATGAGAAAATATGAAAACATGAAGTCAAATAAAAATTAATATACTGCAGAAAAAAACATGTTATGTTTAAGACATTAATGCTGGTTTGTTTTACAAGTGAATTCTCTAAAACCAAATTATGTTGCCTATTTATGTTTAAGCATCAATACACTAGGCACTCATACATCCATTTGACATATTTCACAGTCATTTAACATATTATGACCAATATGAATGAGAGTTTACATACCATACAAATCATCCACTTTAGTTGACACACAGATATCTAATCAGCCAATCATGTGGCAGAAGCATAACACACAAAATAACACAGATACAGGTGAAGAGCTTCAGAAAAAGTTTACACTGGCGTTGGGAAAAAGTGTGATTTCAGACACTTTAACTGTGGTATAGTTATTGGTGCCAGATCGGCTCACAAAGCCAACAGCATTGTGGATGACATTCACTTTTCACCCTCCTGCCATCTGGAAAAAGGTACTGAAGCATTCGAGCCCTCACAACCACACCATGCAACAGTTTCTTCCCTCAAGCCATCAGGCTCCTTAACACCTGGAACTGAACTGTACTCACAGACACACTCACACTCAAACACCCATTTAATATACATCCTTCTATTGACCCACCCTTATTAATACTGTTTACGTGCTTTTTTTGCACATGTTGTGGTTGCGCATTCACTCAGTTGCTGTTTTTGCACACCACATTTCAATACCAACTGCTGCTATTATATAAGTGTATATATGTTTACAAGAACCATCTTTGTTATTTTGCACAATTTACTGTACAGTATACCGAATGTACACTGGTCGGCACTATTTTGTGCATCTGTCCTGTACTGTCATGGGGAAGTGCTCAAGCATCAAATAAATGTAGAAAGGTCAAAACAATAAGCAATAGTGTCACAAAATTTAATACCTGGAGGCCTCTGTATCTCTATGGGAGACCTAAAAAGCAGGACATGACTCAAGTCTGACTCCACCACCTTGATGGAGTCCAAATGTCTTCAGCCAACCTATTGCCCCTTTTTATTCTTGATATCTCTTGTAAAAGAAGATCAATTTATTTCTAATTATTGATAAAAAGAAAGAAAGAAATCTAACAGGTGTGCTTGTAGTTTTATTCACTGTTTCCCAAACAACAAAATACAAATGAAAGCATAAAAATGTAAAACTTGATTGAATATTTACTAAGCTCATAAAAATGTACTGTATATACATAATTATTAGTCCTCAATTTCTCCCATTTTCTGGAACTCTCTCATCAATTAAATTTTATTTATGTCATACTTTAATCAACTTTACATGTATCTGGATATAGTTATAGATTTATCCCTAATGAGTAAGCCAGAGGTAACCAAGAAAAAATGAATGAATGAATGAATGTCTAACGAAATTTTAAAAATGCAAACCAGTCAGTGTATCACTCATTATATTATAAACCTAAAAAAGGACCACAAAAATAGCTAAAAAAAATAAATAGTATTCACATAAAATAAGATTAGAGAGAAAAAAACACACAACCATACATTCAGTCATCCATCAAATTGCACAATCCCTTGTTTTTTTAGCAGTGTGTTATGTTTTAGTTCTACTGAGTGTGGTAATTGCTGTGGAATAGAATCTATTCCTTTTCCTGAATCTATTTGTCCTTGCTTTTAATGATTTGTACCGTATACCTGACGGCAACAGTTCAAATAGATGGTGTCCAGGGTGTGAGGTGTCCTTTATTATGTTCTGTGCTTTATTGAGACAGCGGGAACTGTGCAGTTCTTCCAGAGTGAGGAGAGGGCAGCAGACAATCTTCTGGGCCATGTTAATGATCCTCTGCAGTGCTTTCCTCCGATCCACTGTGCAGCTGGTGTACCACACACATACACAGTATGTTAGTAAGCTCTCTATGGAGCACCAATAAAAGGACACCAGCAGTCTCTGGGTAATGTTGTTCATCCCGAACATCCTCAGAAAGTGCAGTCCCTGCTGGGCCTTTTTCAGCAGCTCAGAGGTGTTCATGCTCCAGGTCAAGTCCTCCTCAATGTGTACTCCCAGGAAGCGGAAGTCGGCCAACCGCTCCACACAGTCCCCGCTGATGATTAGTGGTATGATATCTGTTTTCTTTTTCCTATAATCTATAACCAGTTCCTTGGTCTTTGAGATGTTGAGGTTATTCTCCCCGCACCACACTGTCAGCCACTCCACCTCATCCCTGTAGGCATCCCTGTAGGCACCTATAGATCCACATGCAGGTGGAGTGTGGAAGTCCCAGGTCCCCCAGTTTGTCAATCTTTTTCTAGGGGGGAGGATGGTGTTAAATGCAGAGCTGAAATCAACAAAGAGTAGCCGCACAAAGCTCCCCTGCTGCTCCAGGTGGGACAGTGCAGCATGAAGGGCTGTGGCTACGGCATCCTCCGTAGACCTATTTGATCTATAAGCAAACTGGTGGGGGTCAAAAGTCTGCGGCAGTGATGTGACCCCGAACCAGTTTTTCAAAGCATTTCATCACCAGCGGAGTGAGTGCAACTAGCCGGTAGTCATTCAAGCTGGAGATCTGGGGTTTCTTGGTCAAAGGGATTATGGTGGAGGACTTCAGACAGCATGGGACAGTGGGCTGGCTGAATATCCTGGTGAAGACTCCAGCCAGAAACCTTGAGTGAAACACGACTAAAAAATAAGAACTTATCCTCCTCTGGGTTAGACTGGATGGTGAGATGAATTATTATTCTTCTACAACTATATATTATTAAGTCAGACAGGGCTAAGTGCAGTATAAGCGTCAGGTGTTTTTTTTTTTTACATTTTATTTTATGTATATATATTTTTGCAGTAGAGTTTTAGCTTTATGTCTAATCTAGCCATGGGGGTCACAATACATTGACTTCTGTGCTGGTCCCAAGCCCGGATAAATAGAGAGGGTTGCATCAGGAAGGGCATCCAGCATAAAACATTGCCAAATTTAACCATGTAAATCGTCAGTACTCTGAATTTCATACCGGATCGGTCAAGGCCTGGGCTAACAACGACTGCCATCGGTGCCATCGACCTACAGGGCACAGGTGGAAACTGGGCTACTGTTGGTCGAAGAACTAGAGGAGGGAGGAGAGTGCGTAGGCAGAGAGAGAAGAGGAAAAGTTAAGAGTGTAGGACTGAGAATAGGAACTCTGAATGTTGGTACTATGACAGGGAAAGGTAGAGAGCTGGCTGATATGATGGAGAGAAGGAAGGTGTATATACTGTGTGTACAGGAGACCATGTGGAAGGGTAGTAAAGCTCATAGTATATGAGCAGGATTCAAGCTGTTTTATTATGGTGTAGATAGTAAGAGAAATAGGATAGGTGTGGTCCTGAAGGAGGAGTTTGTGAGGAATGTTCTGGAAGTGAAGAGAGTGTCAGATAGGGTGATGAGTCTAAAGTTAGAGATTGAAGGGGTGATGTTGAATGTTGTTAGTGGTTATGCCCCACAGGTAGGTTTTGAGTTAGAGGAGAAAGAGAGATTCTGGAGTGAATTAGATGAGGTGATAGAGAGTATTCCAACAGGTGGTGATAGGAGCAGATTTTAATGGACATGTTGGTGAGGGGAATACAGGTGATGAGGAGGTGATGGGCAAGTTTGGAGTTAAGGAAAGGAACCTTGAAGGACAGATGGTAGTGGACTTTGCTAATAGGATGGACATGGCTGTGGTTAACACTTATTTTCAGAAGATGGAGGAGCATAGAGTGACTTACAAGAGTGGAGATAGGAGCACATAGGTAGACTACATCCTATGTAGAAGAGGCAATCTGAATGAAATTAGTGACTGTAAAATGGTAGTGGGAGAGAGTGTAGCCAGACAGCATAGGATGGTGGTGTGTAGGATGACTTTGATGGTCTGTAAGAAGAGGTCAAAGATAGAGAAGAAAACCAGGTGGTGGAAGCTGAAAAAGGAGAAATGTTGTGAGGAGTTTAGACAGAATTTGAGGCAGGCTCTGGGTGGTCAGGTAGTGCTGCCAGATGACTGGGAAACTGGGAAAGAAGATAAGGAGACTTGGTGGTGGAATGAGGAAGTTCAGGATAGTATTCAGAGGAAGAGGTTAGCCAAGAAGAAGTGGGACATGGACAGGACTGAAAAAAATAGACAGGAATACAAGGAGTTACAGTGCAGAGTGAAGAGGGAGGTGTCTAAGGCCAAGCAGAAGGCATATGACAAGTTGTACACTAGGTTAGAGAAAGACTTGTACAGAGTAGCTAGGCATAGGGATCTATATTGGAAGGATGTGCAGCAAGTTAGGGTTATTAAGGATAGAGATGGAAAGGTGCTCACAAGTGAGGAGAGTTTACAGAGGAGATGGAAGGAGTACTTTGAAGAGCTGATGAATGAGGAAAATGAGGGGGGGAAGAAGGGGTGAACTCTGTGGAACAGAAAGTAGATAAGATTAGAAAGGATAAAGTCAGGAAAGCTTTGAAGAGGATGAAAGGTGGAAAGGCAGTTGGTCCTGACCACATCCCGGTGGAGGTCTGGAAGTGTCTAGGAGAGGCAGCAGTGGAATTTTTAACTAGTCTGTTTAACAGGGTTTTAGAGAGTGAGAAGATGCCTGAGGAATGGAGAAGAAGTGTATTAGTGCCGATCTTTAAGAATAAGGGTGACTTGCAGAGTTGCAGCAACTATAGGGGGATAAAGTAGTGGAAATTTGTGAGCAGCAGTATGGCTTCATGCCCAGAAACAGCACAACAGATGCAATTTTTGCTCTGAGCATTTTGATGGAGAAGTATAGGGGTGGTCAGAGAGAGTTGCACTGTGTGTCTGTAGACTTTGAGAAAGCGTATGACAGGGTCCCAAGAGAAGAGCTGTGGTACTGTATGAGGAAGTCAGGAGTAGCAGAGAAGTATGTCAGAGTGGTGCAGGACATGTAAGAGTTGAGCAGGACAGTGGTGAGGTGTGCTGTAGGTCAGACAGAGGAGTTCAAAGTGGAGGTCAGGCAGGAGTCTCCTTGGACAATGATGCTTGCAGATGACATTGTGATCTGTAGTGAGAGCAGGAAGCAGGTGGAGGAAAACCTGGAGAGGTAGAGGTTTGCGTTGGAGAGAAGAGGAATGAAAGTCAGTCGTAGTAAGACTGAATATATGTGTGTGAATGAAAGGGAGGGAAGTGGAACAGCAAGATTACAGGGTGAAGAGGTGAAGAAGGTACAAGAGTTTAAGTACTTGGGGTCAACAGTCCAGGGCAATGGAGAGTGTGGGAAAGAGGTAAAGAAGCGAGTGCAGGCAGGTTGGAATGGGTGGAGAAAGGTGTCTGGAGTTCTCTGTGATAGAAAAATATCAGTGAGAATCAAGGGGAAGGTGTACAAGACAGTGGTGAGACCGCTGAGGAAGAGACAGGAGTCAGAGCTGGAGGTAACAGAGCTGAACATGTTGAGGTTCTCTTTGGGAGTGACATGCTTGGACAGGATTAGGAACGAGTACATCAAAGGGACAGCTCATGTTGGACGTTTGGGGGACAAAGTTAGAGAGGCCAGATTAAGATGGTCTGGACATGTTCAGAGAAGGGAGAGTGAGTATATTGGTAGGAGAATGTTAGACACGGAGCTGCCAGGCAGGAGGCAAAGTGGAAGGCCAAAGAGGAGGTATACGGATGTAATAAATGAGGATATGAAGCTAGTGGGTGCAAGTGTTGAGGATGCAGAAGATAGGGATAGGTGGAGAGAGATGATTCGCTGTGGCGACCCCTGAAGGGAAAAGCCAAAAGAAGAAGAAGAGTTTTAGCTTTATGTCTGTTATATCCAGATGAAATTATCCACTCTATAATGAATGAGACTTGAGCATAGTTTTTAATAATAAGTGAAATCATTAAGCTGTGCAGGTGACAACATCCACAATTATCTTTAGAAAAAACATGTAATATACACTGAACAAAATTATAAATGCAACACTTTTTTGCCCCCATTTTTCATGAGCTGAACTCAAAGATCTAAGACTTTTTCTATGTACACAAAAGGCCTATTTCTCTCAAATATTGTTCACAAATCTGTCTAAATCTGTGTTAGTGAGCACTTCTCCTTTGCCAAGGTAATCCATCCACCTCACAGGTATGGCATATCAAGATGCTGAATTAGATTATTAGCAAGATTATTGCACAGGTGTGCCTTAGGCTGGACACAATAAAAGGCCACTCTAAAATGTGCAGTTTTATCACACAGCACAATGCCACAGGTGTCGCATGTTTTGAGGGAGTGTGCAATTGGCATGATGACTGCAGGAATGTCCACCAGAGAATTGAATTGGATTCAATTGGATCATAAGATGTTATAGTTCCTCTCCTGCTTTGTACTGAAGTTCACTTTGTCCTGCTGACATTCCAGAGGAGGTTGTTCCCCTGGCACCTTGTCTCCAGGTTTTTAATCTGCTCTATGTAGGCTGTCTCATCATTGTTATAGATCAGAGTTGTGAGAACAGTGTCATCAGCAAACTTGACAATGGTGGTAGAGCTGAAAGTGGCCACACAGTCATAGATATACAATGATTACAGCAGAGGACATTGACAGTGAGACAGGCCAAGTCCTAGGACCTCCAACTTGGTGGGGAGTATGGAAGGAATTGTTGTGTTAAAGGCAGAACTGAAGTCAACAAATACACATTTCCCCTTTCTGCTCTACAGGTGGCTCAGGGCTTTATGAAGGTGTGCAATGGTGTCCTATGTGGATTGCAAATTTTAGTGGGTCCAGGGTGTGACAATAGACACAAGAAAGAAAACAAACAAGCTATCACTCCAGGGATAGCAAATGCTAAAAGCATTTAGCAAATTTAGCAAATGTTAAAACATTTAACATTACTAACATTTAGCAAATGCTAAAACAACAAACAAAACTGACCACTGAAACAAAATTGACCTATCCTAAATTAAGGTAGCAAGGCATTGCTTCCAAACTGTGCTTTCAAGAAATCTGGGTAAAAACTGTGACACAAAAGAATATTGTTCAGGTCATTATACCAAAGGTTCAGCCACATGAAATGTGACATGGTGTCAAGGTTTATTTGGTGTTTCACTCTTTCATCCTTTTCCTGCTTCCTTAATAAACCAACCTCTACCATAGCACTCCTAGAATGGAAACTACTTTACCTAGGAATATGGAGGACCAAGGAATAGGAAAGAGAGAAAAAAACACCACACACACTGAATTTTACTTCATGTCTTTACTTTGTATGTCAACTTCATGTAAAAAACATGAGAATACCACAACCATTGTTCCCTTCCCCCTCCCCCAACTATATATCACAATATACATCGGATGTCAGCTGAAGAACTATGTATGCATCAATACCACAGCCAGAGCCCTTTCCCCCTCCCCCACCTCACCAATATTCCTCTAAAAACACTTATTACAAATGAAGAAAACAAAACAACACTTTATGTTAAAGTAAAGAGTATCGCATGAGACTGTTATCGGCTTCATTTTGGATGCAGTTCTGCATTTGGAGTCCTTTTTAAAGGCTTTTATTTATAAACATAAGTTTTTCTCTCACTACAAAGCCTTCCCTTTTCATTAGAAAGTTTTAGCTCAGGAGCCACACAGCTTGGACAGGCTATTTAAGCATGTAAAATCTAGTTTCGCTAGTTCCCTGCTTGCCTCCTAAATTTAGCAGCATTTGTTGTGTCTCTCCTACCTATGTGCAGTTCGTCAGAGATGTTTACAGCATTTTATTGCCATTTATTGAGGAGCTTTTATTTTTAGTAGACTGTTTAATACTACCAAGATGCATGCATATGGAAAACTAGCTAACCAGCTAAAACACCAGGCACGGGAGTTACGAGGCTTAAACTTCTACTTGGGCACTCAAAAGTTTCTTGAATGCATAATGTATGTACTCTGCATTTTACAAATATAACAAAAAAAAAAACAATGTAAGGGTAGTCTAAAGAATATTTAATTGAGTCAACAACGTCTAATTACATATTATATATAGTAAACCAGTAAACATAAAGTAAACAAGTATTCTATTGAAGTCTGAGTGTCTCTCATGTCAAACACTGAATCCTAAATTAGATGGATTATTTCTGGACCATTAAACTGTACCATCAGTTTCATTTAAGTTTCATTTAAAAAAAACTATCACTTTACTGTGACTCCTTTTTAAAAGCGCCTCCTTCTCAACTCATAAGACAGCAGGATGGTGAAGCCTGTCTTGCCCCATTTTGCACCTCAACCCTGTTTGCAGCCATCTCAGCACACTGAAAGACCAGCTACAGCTGTACATACTGCACTGTGCAAGTTAATATCATGCTAATTGTTCCTTGTTATATAATTATCATTGAAAATACATTTACCTAAAATGGGATAAGGAAATATTTTGCTCGAGTAAGGACTGCACTGGTGTCAAAGTTAAAAGGAAAACCTAGGTATATTTTGTAACCAGCCACAGACCTACAAAAGTGTGAATGACCTTATGGTAGCTTGATACCATTTTTTTTATTTGTAATAACCTGCTGTCTTACCTCTCTCACTCTCATCTTGGCTCTCTGTTTTTCTACCTCTGCTTGGTAAACATGCCCAGTAAAATGAGACTAGTGGCACCCCTAACACCAGACACATGCTACATCTTTATAAACGCACACCAATTTTGCAGGATACATGAGTTAAAAAACTGACTTGATTTAGATTTGGTTTGTTATTTAGCCCCTATCTAAAAATACATTTTGATTAATTGCTCAGTACTAACGCTGCTTTGCTTGCAAGCTTATAGGCAGTTAAAGCCACCAATATTCCTCACAGTGAAAATACATTTTTGGTGTATTTACATGCTAACAGCTAATATACACTGATACATGTCAAATGTTTGAAACCCAAAAATGACTCAAAACTGTAAACACGTCAACACTTGAAAGTGTTCTTTGGGATGTTCTGCATGTGGTCCAAAAGTTTTCTTTGCCCCAATGTCCTGCATCATGTGGTGTCCCAAGAAGTCTTAAAATATTTAGTTTGGTGTTCTCAACTTTAGCAAATGTTGTCATTCCTCAAATTTATAAGCAATGTTCCTGCAAAATTCAGAATATAATAAACACAAAAATATTGTAATTGGTTGTACTTATTCTTTTTAATTAAGCAAAGTTCAAAAAATAAAATTTTAGGTAAAATCTTCACATTTTAGGTAATGAGGTAAACCTTACTGGACTCAAGAATCTTTTTTTTTTTGTATTGTATTTGTATTTGATGGTATTGACAGTAACAATATTTTTTAACATTTTCAAGCATTTTCTAAAGCATTCATCTGAATAATATTTAATTTGCGTTCTTTTCAAAATATACTAATTCTAATAAATCTAATAAAAATTAAAACTAGAGAACAGTTTTTTTTATAGAAATACATTAAAAAATGATAGTACTTTTATTTTGAAGAAACGACAATTTAAATTAATAATTAACTATTTGTATACATAATTATATAATATGTTAAATTAAGATACTATGTGTTTATTCAGGTAATAGTCCGCAAGTGCACACTATTTGGGCATTTCGAGTAAATATCCCGGTCGGAAATTACACTCAGCTACAGTTTATTGACCTAGAGCCGGAGTCAGCATTCAGAAGTCATTCTTCTTCATGTAGTCTAACTCCAATCCCCAGACGTCTGCAACCTGTCTCTTGGCTGTTAATGTGTTAAACTCCATTTATAAGGTGTTGTAAATATGAGCAGGGGTGGAAGCTGGAACTTGGTATCCTGCTGCGATTCGCTGAACTCATTGGAGACAACACAGAAGAGGTCGCGTGTATCTCGCAAGCCGGCTGTAACTATTTTCATGAACAGCCAGTGGTTTAAAAAGCTGACCTGTGAGAAGAATCAGCTTCAATATTTCTAGCGATTTCAGCAATATCCCTTCCTCATGGCCATGTCAAAGTCTAAGATAGCAATAGGACTTTCAGTATTCGGACTTTTAGCAGTTGTTTTTGGGACTGTCCTCGCGTTTGTGGGACCGGCTGTTGTTAAGGATCAGATAATAAAGGTAAGCTGGTTTTACAAATTTGACAAAAATGAAAAACAAACAAACAAAAAAAACAACAACAGTATTTTGAAACTTAGTTCGTATAGCACAGTACAGCCTGCTTTCAATGAATATCAATGAATCTAACCTGAGGAATTCATTTGGACCATATATATTTTCGACAACAAAACGGGCTTTATTCCAATAATCACGATCCCTATTGTGACTGGTAAATGCTGTTCTCGAGTACACAACTGCGTACAACTGATTTGACTTTGCAAGATCACTTTAATCTCCTTGTCTGTTTAATCCCCCGGTCTATTTGGACTTGTCATCGTTATAACAATTAAAAGAAACAATACGTTTGTGAACATTTTGCAAAACAGCAATTTATAGCCTACTGTACATGTTTGTTTGCTTTTTTTTTTTATTTCGCATCTCTATTGCTCTGTCATATGTTTCACAGAATGTAGAACTCAACCCCCAAAACAAACTGTCCTACACTATGTGGAAAGACATTCCTGTACCATTTTTCATGTCCATATACTTTTTCAATGTTCTCAACCCTGAAGAGATACTGGCAGGAGAGAAACCCACAGTTGAGCAAAGAGGTCCATACGTGTACAGGTGGGTGGAATGGTTTATTAAGGATTCTCTCATGAATCTGATATTATCAAATATAAGATCTCTAAAGACATGCGGTTATTTTTTGGGTTTGTTTGTTGCTTATTTAGACCCATTTATCAATTTATATATTGCACAGTTACACATTTGCAGTAGCCTTTAATGATCATGAAACTATAAATAAATTAATTTAAATGTAACATGTTGGATATGATCTGTATACACAAAGCTTAAGAGGAAACAAATATTGCAGTGTTAATGAAACATTTCTTATTTATTAATTTGTCTATGAATTTAACATTTCAGTTGGTCAGTTCATTTCCACTGTAAGTTTCTAAGTGCTCATATAGTTCTTTAATAAGTCTTAATTTTATCTCTTAAGTATCATGAGTGCTGTGTGCATACTCGAACAATTAATTACCTTATTTTGTCTGTTCTGGTCTGAACTTGATGGAGCAAATTCTTCTGCTTTAGATGTTAAACATGTCTCAACATTACAATGAACCTTCAACATTTCCATAATTTTCCTTAAAATCCATAGCAAATGAAGACAGATCAATGCGCTTGATATGGTGTGGGTAGAGATATGGTATGAGCATGTATTATGGTCCTGTTTTCTTATCATATCCTGTAACATATGCATATAGTTTATTTTTCTTTAGGGGCCCTTTAAAAATAGACACTGATAGTAATATGATTTAAAAAGTAACATTCTCCCACCCCACCCTGCCTGAAGGGGTAAAACCGTAATTAATGTTCACATGTCTATACAGTGGTGTCTGACATGAGAGAACTGGATTGAGATCCAAAATATATCATATTGATAGACACATACACCCCTAGCCTTTCCTCATTCTTTTGTTGAGGCCAAAATGTTAGTAAAATCATGTTTCACTTGTTTTTCTGTTTCTCAGAAGAATATTTCTCAAAAGCTTATTCTTTATTTTATTATTATTTTTTAATGTATTCTTTTTATGTTGTGACAGAGCCAAAGCCAACTTAGAAATCTGTCGAAGCATTAGGTGATGTACAGAAAGCCAAACAAAGATCCACAGACAGCAATGCAATTATTTAGGCATACAAAAACGTTTTGAGGTCTCAGCTTTTTGACACTGATGAACCAAAGTGTTTCTTATCTATGTTTCAATCACTGCTTCTATCATTTTGTCTTAGCAAGTCTAGTCCTCACTTGTGTTCTTATTTTCTTTTATGGGAGTGTTTTTTTTATTCTGTGAACTTAAAATTGTATTCAAATTAAATATTATTATACTATCCCGAAAAGTGATGCAACTTGAGCATTTTCTGTCTACATTTGGTTGAATTATTTTGTCATTTTATATTGAATTTTTGTATTGAATATTTTAAAGTATTTTAAACCTATCATTTTAATTTTATCAACAATTCTGGGTCATGCTACTCATACCTGTCCTAATTTTTACCAAATTAAGAATAGGTCCCTTACAAATTCATTCATTCATTGTCTATACCCGCTTATTCCTAGGGTCACAGGGGTCTGCTGGAGCCTATCCCAGCGCACATAGGGCGAAAGGCAGGGGTACACCCTGGACAGGTCGCCAGTCCATCACAGGGCCACACATAGACAGACAAACAACCACACACACACTTCCTCCTATGGGCAATTTAGGATTACCAATCAACCTAACGTACATGTCTTTGGACTGTGGGAGGAACCCGGAGTACCCGGAGTAAACCCACGCAGGCACGGGGAGAACATGCAAACTCCACACAGAAAGGCCCCAGTTCGACCCTGGGATTCGAACCCAGGACCTTCTTGCTGTGAGGCAACAGTGCTAACCACTAAGCCACCGTGCTGCCTCCCCTTACGAATTTCATCTGTTAAAAGAATCAATAGTGATATAAGTTTTACAAGAGTAAATTGTAGTGAAACAAGTAGTGAAAGAACAGAACCTACAACTCTGAGATTATATGTAAATGATATATCTAAAGTCATAGGCATAATAATTTCATCTTTCATCTAGTTGTGTTCATACAAGGACTACTAATCAAAATATATTGTGTTTTTTACATGCAGTCATCAAGATATTTCATTATGCAGCGTGTGTGTGTGTTGTACTTGGTGACTGGACAGTGGTTTCCTGTTTTTCAGAAGATACACATGACCTATGATTAAGGAAGCACATTTTGCCACATATAACCCTCAAATCATGTGCATAGCTTTTTGCAGTGTGAAGCAATTGAAAACGTGTGATTCATCATGCACATAATAATATTTGTCCCTTTTTACTTTCTTTCTTTACTTATTCTTCCACATTCTTATTATTTATCCTTTCTTTATCTTTTTATTCCTTACATTTGTTTTATATTTTTCTCTCACTCACTAAGGAGTGGATTAATGTATTTTTTTTAATATTGTTAACAAGTTTTATTGTCCTACAAAAAGGTGTGTTGGCAGGTTTACAAAATGCAGTAAACTATTAATACTAAAATACAGGAGGAAAGGGTAAAGAAAATAGTGAAAAGATATGTCAATTTCTAAAAATGCTATTGTTGTCCTGGCATTTGAAACGCTCTCCCTCAAGAGTCTAGTGGTTAGAATATAAAGACAGTCTCATCATTCAACTGACCCAATCTTTCTACTTTTAGAGAGAAGCGTTGGAAAGACAATATCACGTTCCATGACAACAAGACAGTGTCTTATCGTGAATATCGGCAGTATTTCTTTGAGGAGAGCATGTCTATAGGCAATGAGTCCGATGTGGTCACCATCCCAAACCTGCTGGTGCTGGTAAGACACATTGTTAACAGTTTAAGAGAAAAACAACATTTGGGAAATGTTGCTAGTTAGAAAGTTATTCTTTTGTCTGCATTAATTATTACTTATCAATTACCTTAATTATTCTGTATGGATGTTTGTATATTACAATATACATACAGACCTCCCCTCCAAAAATGTGATCAAAGCTCAACCTGGGATGTTAATCATACCTTTTGTCCAGCATATCCACACTATATACACTGCCAAGCTATTAATCACATAGTATATCAGTATATACACTTGGATATCAGATCAACTCCCACAGTATAACAGTAAATCTTATTTTGCTTAATTATTGCCCCAAAGAGTGTTTCCTTTAAATGAACAAGTATCATAATATCTATAATATAACAAACAAAAAGAAATTCATGCTACTTTTGCTGTCATAACACACGGACAATGTTTTATAACCAAATTTTCTTTTTTCACCCCCAATTGATTTATTGTGTTTTAGGGAACATCAGTGATGGTGGACATATTGCCCATTTCATTGAAGAAAATGATAAGTTTCTTTTTCAATACTTTTAAGGAGGGCCCCTTTGTAACAAAAACTGTAGGCGAGCTTATGTGGGGATACAATAGCAAGCTGGTGGACTTTCTTAACAGCATTTTCCCGGGTTTGATGCCAATTAAAGGGAAGTTTGGACTATTTGTTGAGGTATGTAATCTGTGGATTGTCATATATTAGACTGCTGTATATAATACCAGACTAGTATATTGTAACCAGAGTAGTAGTAATAAAATCTGGAGTAACCATTTATACACTTAATATGTGGTGTATGGTAGCACAGCATGTAGAATTGAAACCTCATACCTCTATAGGTTTTGTGAGGAGTTTTGCTGCATGTTTTTGCTGAGTCCATGTGGGTTTCTTTCAATTCCTCAATTTCCCTACTACCTCCACCCAAAAAAAAACAAAACAAAAAAATCAAACACATGCTGGTATGTTGCTCTAACTACATGAATGTTTGTTTGGACGAATATGAATCCTTAACAATCCAGGGTCTGTTCTTACATCGCCCATAGTGTTCCCAGGATAGGCATCTAATCAGTTATGACCAGGTTAAAGCAGCCAATGAAGATGAATTATTGAGTCTTTACACTGTATTTTGTCTGTTGTGTCAAGCATCCCCATTTTCTCTATTCTATTTACTTTACTCTTATTATTTACTGCTATATGTTTTCTTTAACTTTTGTGCAATTTTTGTAATGTTTATCTAACAAATAAAGACGACTTCTTCATTATAGATGAACAACTCCAACACTGGATTGTTTACTGTCTTTACGGGTAAGGATGACATCAAGGTAGTTCATAAAGTGGATTCCTGGAATGGTTTGAAGAAAGTGAGTTATTAAAGTTAGTAAGAGAACACTTTTAGCAGCAACAAAATTGTTTGCATTACAGTATTTTGTCAATGGAGTTTAATTGTTTATACCAGTAAACCCACATTTTCGATTTCAATTTCTTTAAAATGGTTCAGGTAAACTACTGGAAATCAGAGCAGTGTAACATGATCAATGGTACAGCAGGCCAGATGTGGCCACCATTCATGACCAAAGAATCCAATCTTCCATTTTACAGTCCAGATACCTGCAGGTACTGTCTTCACAGTAAAACACTTATTTTTAAGTATATTATATGTGTATCTATGTATGTATTGTCGAAGCTGGACACAGGTTTCTGATATGCATTGTCATCTTTCATATTCTTTAAGCTCACATCAGTTCATTGTAAAGAATGTTTTCTTGTATAAATGTTATGGTTGATTTAAGGTCAATGGAGTTGGTGTATAAGAGACCAGGAACTTCACAAGGAATCCCTGTGTATCGTTATGTGGCTCCAAAAACTCTCTTTGCCAATGGCTCGGATTATCCTCCAAATGAAGGCTTCTGTCCGTGCAGACAATCAGGTCTTCTTGATGTTAGCACTTGCAGGCACAGTAAGTATCTTTGTGAAAATTCAGAGATAGACATTGTGACACCCTTTCTCTCTCTCTCTCTCTCTCTCTCTGTTTAATGTACATATTTTGCATAAATATGACCTAAACATTGTCATGTTTTCATACAAACCCTAAAAGTAGACAAAGAAACCACAATTTAATAATTTAATAATGAAGAAATATTATACTTGATTTATTGAGGAAAATTATAGTATAGTTGTCTGTGAGTGTCAAGATATGGGCACCTCTAGGGTATATTTAAACATAGTTCTATCAAAGCCTGATCTTCACTAGATCTTCACTAGAAAAATCAAGAGTTGTTGGAACAGTGAATTCTTGAACAGTGAAGTTGTGCCAATGAATTATGAAGTAAAATGTCAGCAATGTAAACACTGTCCTTAAATGGATTATTGTCCTCATTAAATGAATGAAGCATAATATTGTTACTTTTTACTTTTAAGACTTTTGTGAAAATCAGATGATGTTTGTGTTTCTAGTCATGCAAATATTCAGAAACTCATATACACTATATTGCCAAAAGTATTCGCTCACCCATCCAAATAATCAGAATCAGGTGTTCCAATCACTTCCATGGCCACAGGTGTATAAAATCAAGCACCTAGGCATGCAGACTGTTTTTACAAACATTTGTGAAAGAATGGGTCGCTCTCAGGAGCTCAGTGAATTCCAGCGTGGAACTGTGATAGGATGCCACCTGTGCAACAAATCCAGTCGTGAAATTTCCTCGCTCCTAAATATTCCACAGTCAACTGTCAGCTGTATTATAAGAATGTGGAAGTGTTTGGGAACAACAGCAACTCAGCCACGAAGTGGTAGGCCACGTAAACTGACGGAGCGGGGTCAGTGGATGCTGAGGCGCATAGTGCGAAGAGGTCGCCAACTTTCTGCAGAGTCAATCGCTACAGACCTCCAAACTTCATGTGGCCTTCAGATTAACTCAAGAACAGTGCGCAGAGAGCTTCATGGAATGGGTTTCCATGGCCGAGCAGCTGCATCCAAGCCATACATCACCAAGTGCAATGCAAAGCGTCGGATGCAGTGGTGTAAAGCACGCCGCCACTGGACTCTAGAGCAGTGGAGACGCGTTCTCTGGAGTGACGAATCGCGCTTCTCCATCTGGCAATCTGATGGACGAGTCTGGGTTTGGCGGTTGCCAGGAGAATGGTACTTGTCTGACTGCATTGTGCCAAGTGTAAAGTTTGGTGGAGGGGGGATTATGGTGTGGGGTTGTTTTTCAGGAGCTGGGCTTGGCCCCTTAGTTCCAGTGAAAGGAACTCTGAATGCTTCAGCATACCAAGACATTTTGGACAATTCCATGCTCCCAACTTTGTGGGAACAGTTTGGAGCTGGCCCCTTCCTCTTCCAACATGACTGTACACCAGTGCACAAAGCAAGGTCCATAAAGACATGGATGACAGAGTCTGGTGTGGATGAACTTGACTGGCCTGCACAGAGTCCTGACCTCAACCCGATAGAACACCTTTGGGATGAATTAGAGCGGAGACTGAGAGCCAGGCCTTCTCGTCCAACATCAGTGTGTGACCTCACAAATGCGCTTCTGGAAGAATGGTCAAAAAATTCCCATAAACCCACTCCTAAACCTTGTGGACAGCCTTCCCAGAAGAGTTGAAGCTGTTATAGCTGCAAAGGGTGGACCGACGTCATATTGAACCCTATGGATTAGGAATGGGATGTCACTTAAGTTCATATGCGAGTCAAGGCAGGTGAGCGAATACTTTTGGCAATATAGTGTATGTACTGTATCATTTAAAAATTAATTTTCTCTGTACCTGGTCATAAAATTATTGTTTTTTATTTCTATGCTTAGCAGTGAAATATTTAGTGTTCACATTTAGTATGTAGCTTGAACAATACATCTAAAATGTATTTGCAAAGAAGTACTGATAACACCCCTGAATCCAGGCAATATATTAAGGTTACGTTTGGTTTGTTCCTTTTAGACTCCCCTGTGTTCCTTTCCTATCCACATTTCTACAACGCTGATCCTGCACTTCTGCAGACTGTCAATGGGCTTAGCCCCAACGAGAGAGATCATGGACTCTTCATTGACATACATCCAGTAAGAAAAACTGTTCACATATAAAAAATCTACTAAGGCAAGCTTAAGGGTCAAGGTAAGATTCTTTAATGCTAAGGGGAATGATTTTGTGCATTTCAACTGCTCTTCATGTAATGCATTGTAACAGCATTAGAGGGGGGCATTTATACGAAGAACTAGTGAGGAGAGACACTGCATCTAAACTGGAAGAAAACAATAGCCATACTTTTCTAATATAGTTCTCATTATTACAATTATCGGTATATCAAATGTTTTAAGAATCATTGTCGACTTCATATAATTCATTGGTAGTCCAATGCACAGTCAAGTTTAGTTATTTAGACAACATGCTGCATTGCTTCTAGGTCAACTTTATTTGCTATCTACTTAAACGATCTGATAAGGTAATTGGAAATTTGTATGAGTATCAAGATATGACTGCCTTAATCATAATTATAGTATGATTTTTGATATTCTAAAAGTAATTAAAAACTGTTATAGACAAACGAAGATTACCTTGATTTTATTGAGTGATAGTGTAAACTGGAGTTTATGGATATAGGCCATGTATGATCCTAGTCATTTGCACAGTAACAAATCAGATCTCAGAACTTGGACAGCTTTCATCCACACACACACATACTGTATATATATACAGTAATGTTTTACGTTGTTTCGACTTACATCGAGTTGAAAAATTTACTCACATATATATATATATATATATATATATATATATATATATATATATATATATATATATCTATATCTCACGAAAGTGAGTACAGTAAATATTTTATTATATCTTTTCATGTGACAACACATTTAACACACCTGCTCCCCATTCACACCTGAGACCTTGTAACACTAACAAGTCACATGACACCGGGGAGGGTAAATGGCTAATTGGGCCCAATTTGGACATTTCCACTTAGGGGTGTACTCACATTTGTTGCCAATGGTCAACGGTTTAGACATTAATGGCTATGTGTTGAGTTATTTTGAGGGGACAGCAAATTTACACTGTTATACAGGCTGTACACTCACTACTTTACATTGTAGCAGAGTGACATTTCTTCAGTGTTGTCACATGAAAAGATAATAAAATATTTACAAAAATGTGAGGGGTGTACTCACTTTTGTGAGATACTGTATATACAGTTATGTGGAAAAAACCCCATTGAATATATATTGAGTTCTGTTAAGAAATGTCAACATGTCAATTTTGATCCTGTTTAAATTTGTACCTGTAGATGAAAGTGATGTAACTGCATGGAAACAAGAAAATATCACTTTATCACTTATTAAACAAAACAAAAATTAGTATTTCACCTGAGAAAAAAGTTAGGACACCCTATGCCCTAATAGCTAGTGTTTCCCCCATTGGCTTAAATAACCTCAGTGAGACGTTTCTTGTAGCCATCTACCAGTTCCTGACATCGACTGGAAGAAGATTCCCCCCCCACTCCTCAATGCACAATTCTTTCACCTGTGTGATGTTTGAGGGGTTTCTTGCATGCACAGAGGATCTCAATTTAGATCTGGGCTTTGACTTGGCCATTCCAGAATTCTCCATTTTTCCTTTTAGGCAAGTCCTTGGTGGATTTACTGGTATGTTTTGGGTCACTGTCATGTTGCACGGTTCAGTTACGCTTTAGCTTCAATTTTTTGACAGATGGTCTTACATGTTCCTCAAGCACCTTCCGATACAATGTAGAATTCATAATGGATTCTATGATGGTGATCTGGCCAGGTCCTGCTGCAGCAAAGCATCCCCAAACCATAAGACTTCCACCTCCATGTTTCATAGTTGGTATGAGGTTGCTGAAATGCTGTATTTGGTATACGCTAAACATGCCCTGTTATGGTGCCCAAATAATTCAAGTTACGACTCATCTGTCTGAAGCACATTATTCCAGAAGTCTTGGCCTTAGGTTGTCTCTGTGTTCTTTGGGAAACTTCAGTCTTGCCCTCATGTTTTTGTAGACAGCAAAGGTCTCATTCTTGCACACCTCTCATAATAATTAAAGTTGTGTAGTCTTTTTCTGATTGTAGATTTATGCACTTTGGCATAAAACTATAGCAAATGCTTGCTGTAGGTCCTGTGATGATATTTTAGGGTTTTTGGAGACGTCTTTAAGGATCTTGTGTTCTGCTCTTGGGGTGAATTTGCTTGGACGGCCTGATCTGGCCATGTTTGTAGTTGTTTTAAAATGTTCTCCACTTGTAAATGATTTTCTGGACAATGGAATGGCTCATTACATATTCCTCTGAGATCTTTTTATATCCCTTACCAGACTCATAAGCATCAACAACCTTCTTTCTGAAGGCCTCAGAGAGCTCTTTGGATCTCACCATAGTGATACCTCTCACTTCAACAATTAAGAGCAAACCAAGCTAAATGTCTGAGGTTTAAATAAGGCAAGCCTCCTTCAAAATGCTCTGTAACAATGTTCTAATCATCTGGCCCTGATGTGATATAGCTGTAGGTCATTTTGTCTATTTTAAGTACAAATAAATGTGGGGGTGTCCTTACTTTTTCCTCACGAGAAATTGGATTTAAAAAAAAAACTTTTCTTTGGTTTTATTTGTTTAGTTATATTATTTGAATCTATATTACTTTAAACACAGTATGTGTGTATATTGTGTGTGTGTGCGTGTGTGTGTGTGATAGCAGATGGTGGATATCTAATCATCATAAAGTGGTCAATTTTTATAGATTTAGTTACTTGTTTTTTAATTCTAAAACTTTTTTCAACTTAACCAGATGAGGAGTCCTGTGGATTTAATGCATGATTGTACAATTTACTAGGAAACTATAAGTATAAAAGCAATGTTTTATCCCAAATCAGGACAATGTTATATACACCAATAAACATCTAAAAATATAAATAGTTATAGTGACCGTGATTGACACCACAACAAAGAATGATAATTTAAGGATGACCTATAATAAAATGTATAAAATGTAATTAAAATTATATTTTTGAAGAATGCATGTAGTCTTCATGAACTATATACAGAGAAACTCTTTTAATAAAACCATTTCTATTGTTTATACAGAAATATAGTAGAAATAACTTTTTGCATTAAAATTAATATATTATTAGTATATTTCTGATTTGAGTAATGACATTTATTGCCAAATTTCATATATAATGTTCATGTGTTGCAGACAGAAAGGTGCACCACTTTTACCCTGTTTCCCACTAAATGACTGAGAAAGAAGAACATTTTAGACTAGTTTCAAGTCTTTTTGTCATTTTTCCAAAATCTAGTGAAAAGCCTTCCCTGGTGAGTTTTTAATATGTCTGTCCTGTTACTTTAATTTTGGATTCAGGGCTAGGTTAAAAAAAAATCTTGAAAACACTGAAGCGTATTATAAAAGGGGGCAAAAGCCATCCATGATTACTTTATTGAATTCATAACTGTGGAAGTGGCCAGGTTCTAATCTGGCCATGCAGAGCCTTATCCTACTCTGTTAATCACAACTCATAAACTAGATTATATCTTATCATTATTCTATATGTGGCAAAATGCCAACTGAGACAAACATACAGCCTTATGCTTCCTGCAGCTAGCCAGTAACCTTTTTTGTTGTAAAAAAATATGTGCAAATACAATAAAACAGATATACAATAGAAACACATCTTATTGTATACAGTCTTAATACATTTGTACAAAATGAACATAATCAATTGAACCTTTAGACAGTGAAAACAGAAGAGAAGTAAGAAATCCTCTTAGTCATTTCAACAGCCTGGATCCATAAACTAAGATCAAAGTTTACAATATTACCTAATAAAATCAAGGTAACCTTCATTTGTTTATAATAGGTCAATTACATTTAGAATACGAAAAAAGACAATATAATTATGATAACAGCAGTCTATTCCAATTACCTTATCAGATTCTTTAAGGAGATAACTTTGCAAATGACCTTAACATAGAATAAATGCACCATATTGTGTAAATATCTAAAGCCAAACTTGTTCACTCTGCATTGGACATCCTAGAAAGGAAAATTATATACAGCTCTGGAAAAAAAAAGAGACCACTGCAAAATAATCAGTTTCTTATGTTTTTTTCTTACAGGTGCATGTATTGGTGAGATGAACAGTTTTGTTTCATTTTTTGTGAACTGCTGACAATATTTCTAAATTCAAAATATAACTATTGTTATTTAAAGTGTATATTTAAAGGAAATGACAACACATCAACCCAAGATCATGCAGTATTTGCAGAGCTTTAATAACTCAAATAAAACAAAATGCAAATAATTTGTAAACAAATTGTGATAATGTTTTGGCTAAATAACATTAAGAAATCAGTATTTGGTGGAATAACCCCAATATGCATGCGTTTCAGCTCCATGATCTCCACCAGTTTCTCACATTGCTGTTGGGGAAATTTATACCACTCTTTTTGCAAAAAAGCAAACAGCTCAGCTTTGCTTGTTGGTTTGTGACCATCCATTTTCTTCTTGATGACATTCCAGAGGTTTTCAATAGGGTTCAAATCTGGAGATTGGGCAGTGTTCTCTTAATTGTTTTTCCAGAGCTGTATAATGTTTATAACAATGGGACCTTTACAGATGAATACAAGTCGAGAGATCAGAACTTCAACTTTAATTTCCTGATTTTCCATCCATATGTGTTAACAACATGTCACCTTTTGCTTGAATCCACACAGTGTGGTGAAGTAATCACAAATACTGGAACATGTAACTGGCAGGTCTTTCTTGTAGCCCAGGTGTACCCTGTTAGATTTATTGTTTAAACCAGAGAACTTTAATCTGACCACTTAGTGGCAGTCTGGTTACAGTGTGGAAGCACAAAAAAATTGAAGGCATGTATAATAGTTGACTGGAGACTAAAGTGAAGTGGATAAATAAGTGAAATCAGGCCCTATGTGAATAAGATTGAAGACCCCTGTATAGTGTATATACACTATATTGCCAAAAGTATTCACTCACCCATCCAAATAATCAGAATCAGGTGTTCCAATCACTTCCATGGCCACAGGTGTATAAAATCAAGCACCTAGGCATGCAGACTGTTTTTACAAACATTTGTGAAAGAATGGGTCACTCTCAGGAGCTCAGTGAATTCCATCGTGGAACTGTGATAGGATGCCACCTGTGCAACAAATCCAGTCGTGAAATTTCCTCGCTCCTAAATATTCCACAGTCAACTGTCAGCTGTATTATAAGAATGTGGAAGTGTTTGGGAACGACACCAACTCAGCCACGAAGTGGTAGGCCACGTAAACTGACGGAGCAGGGTCAGCGGATGCTGAGGTGTATAGTGCGAAGAATTCGCCAACTTCTGCAGAGTCAATCGCTACAGACCTCCAAACTTCATGTGGCCTTCAGATTAGCTCAAGAACAGTGCGCAGAGAGCTTCATGGAATGGGTTTCCATGGCCGAGCAGCTGCATCCAAGCCATACATCACCAAGTGCAATGCAAAGCGTCGGATGCAGTGGTGTAAAGCACGCCGCCACTGGACTCTAGAGCAGTGGAGACGCGTTCTCTGGAGTGATGAATCGCGCTTCTCCATCTGGCAATCTGATGGACGAGTCTGGGTTTGGCGGTTGCCAGGAGAACGGTACTTGTCTGACTGCATTGTGCCAAGTGTAAAGTTTGGTGGAGGGGGGATTATGGTGTGGGGTTGTTTTTCAGGAGCTGGGCTTGGCCCCTTAGTTCCAGTGAAAGGAACTCTGAATGCTTCAGCATACCAAGACATTTTGGACAATTCCATGCTCCCAACTTTGTGGGAACAGTTTGGAGCTGGCCCCTTCCTCTTCCAACATGACTGTGCACCAGTGCACAAAGCAAGGTCCATAAAGACATGGATGACAGAGTCTGGTGTGGATGAACTTGACTGGCCTGCACAGAGTCCTGACCTCAACCCGATAGAACACCTTTGGGATGAATTAGAGCGGAGACTGAGAGCCAGGCCTTCTCGTCCAACATCAGTGTGTGACCTCACAAATGCGCTTCTGGAAGAATGGTCAAAAATTCCCATAAACACACTCCTAAACCTTGTGGACAGCCTTCCCAGAAGAGTTGAAGCTGTTATAGCTGCAAAGGGTGGACCGAAGTCATATTGAACCCTATGGATTAGGAATGGGATGTCACTTAAGTTCATATGTGAGTCAAGGCAGGTGAGCGAATACTTTTGGCAATATAGTATATGTGTATATGTTATAATGTGTATATAATGGTGTCTGTTTCAAGTAACTAATTTGGCAGTGCTTTACAGGACACTGGAATACCCATGAATGTGTCTGTTAAGATGCAGCTTAACCTGTTAATAAAGCAGGTACCAGGAATTGCGTAAGTATAGTTTCAGTGTTGTTTTTCTTAACTTTATCTGTCTTACTTTGTATGAATAAATTCTAAATGTATTTTTTTCTTAGCTGAATCACCCTTTTGTGCTTTTTTAGACAAACTGGTAAAATAGCTGAAGTAGTGATGCCCCTGATTTGGTTTCGAGAGGTATGTGTTATGAATCTGATTATAAAGATAATGAATTTAGTTGATGTTTTGAATGATAATGTTAAAAAATACCTCAAACCCGTTGTCTTTATTCTTAGACCCAGAAGACAGTGAATCAGTCTTAGTGAAACATGTTTCTTGACTTCTTGCTTTTATTATGTATTATTTTTTTATATTTTTAATGTTTAAATGAAGACCTGCTCTCTCTTCCAGAGTGGCTACATTGATGGCCCCATGGTCAGTATGTTCCGTATGAACCTTGTCATTTTACCTATGGTTATGGAGTATATGCAGTACATCTTCATTGGAATTGGACTGTGCTTTATCATAGGAGCAGTGGCTCTGCAACTTAGCATTAAGGTAAATCTCAATGAAAAATAAAACACACTAGACCGCCTTAAATGCTTGTTTACATTTTACAGTTTGGTTGGCTTGCTGTCTCTTAACATATCTTTTTTTTGGTTCATCCAATCGTCCATAACCTGGATGGGCAGAGCTTTAGGAATGTCAGAGTTTTGTTACTGCAGATACGAACTTTAAAAATTTCGAATGTGTTTTGCAGATAGACAAGAAACAAGGGACATTTGGAGTCACAGGAGACCAGGGGGTCAGCCCTAATTAATTTAAAAAAAATTTTTTATAAGATCCGTAGTTTTTTTTTTTTTTTGCCACATACTATATATTTCTATAAACTCCGAGTCTAATTTTGATTGTAAGCTGTTTTGAAAATCATATGTGATTATTTCTTCTAGTCCAATAATATGCAAATTAATGATGACATCAATCAGTTCTCCTGTTTGGCATATGATCAGGCTCTGAACATTCTTGACCTGCATGCTTGCTTTTCATGCTTAAATACGCTTTATGTAAGAACCTTGCAACTCATGAATTAACATTTAATCCAAAAACTTAACATAAGTGAAATATACATGTGTTATAAAGCGTTACATATACTGTAAGTGTTGCATACAATATACTGTTGGGATACAGCTATTTTTGTTTGGACCCATTCAGCACTGTGCAAAAGTCTTATGACTTTATGAGTTCTTTACTGCATCAGTAAAAAATAAATAAATGAATAAATAATCATATAGAATAATAATTAGATGTTACAGAAATATTTTGTATGTCTGAAAAAGGTGACATAATAAGTAATAAATCTAGCTTTCAGCGAATACCTGCAAAAACAGAAGCAGAACTGTCAAGGTGTCCATATGAACTGTGACATTATCTTATATAAAGTGTACCTGGAACTAATAATTCATTTTTAAACCACACAATTTGTGGTGTAGTGCTGATTTGCTGTTCTGAATAGATTTATTTTTGTAGAAATTGTTTTATTTAATTATTTTTTCGATTGCGTTTTTTGCTTTACGGCATTTCTTTTATGCTGTGTCTTAGACCACAGTGCTTTATATGATGGGGAAGATGAAAAAGGAAAATATCTCGATGACCACATTGTTTAGTACAAATACTTCATATATCACTGTGTGAAAAGTCTTGCCAAGCAGGTGCATGCACATAAAATGGTATTCAGGTGATTCCTGCTGCCTGTGGTGGTTAAAGGTGCAGTAGAAAATTCAGTTTTAAGCAATAATGCAAAGTGCATTGGATTGTAAATTGTACTACATTGTAATCTCAAATATCTGCCTAGACACCATCACAGAAATGTTCTTGTATTCTCAATGATTGTATACAGCTAAATTAAAATTGATTTACAATTTTGAATTTTAATTTACAAAAATGAATTACATGCATATAGTGCATTTGCATTTTCCTGCTCATGCTTGGCATATACAACATTTAGTGGTCCTGGAGGCCTATTTGGTAAATGTGAATTGGTTATTTACAGGATTAAAAATTTCTGTATTGTTTCTATGAATGATTTAACAACTGATTCTAGTTGTGGTTTAATTAAGCTGAGATCATTCGAGCATTGATTATAATACAGTCTGCTTTTGTTTTTATAGGGAAGCAATAAAGACACAAATCATGACCCAACTCAAAAAGAAACATATATTGCAAAAGATACAGGTGGGTTTTTCCTCTTTAAACTCTCTCTCTTCTTTTCTGGCTATTGAAGCCCCACACAACACATCCTTTCATGCTTTCTCTTTTCGGCTATTTAGGTTTTATATCTCTTCATTATTTCTAACTCTCATACTAATGTGACTTACAGAAGTTCACATATTGATGAAGTATAAGGGCAGTTCAAGTCCAGAAATACCCAAGATAACTGATCATCTTCCACAGCATAATAGAGTAAATGATAGTTACATATTATTAAATGTTGTATCATGGTGAATGGTGAATCATGATATTAATTAATGGTGTAGGAATTACTGCACTTATTAATATGTGGTCACCCCACTGTTTTGAGACAATTGGATAAGTGGCTGCTCAGAACCCAAGTTTCAATGCAAACACAGGTATAATGCAAACACAGTGTAATAACCAAGACAGAGGGGAAATGAAAGGTAAACAAATTAATGTGGCTATAAGAACAAGGGAGAAACCAAGTAAATGAATTAAAATACAAAAACTGTGACAAAGAACAAAAATGTAGAAGTAATGAAACACAACAACAGATAAAGAGACAAAACAATCCAAAGGCATAATCCAAACTGTAGTCAAACAGTCACAGGAGAACAGGGCAAAAAAGGGATATCAAAGGCAGAGCAGAAATTAAAAAAAAATTAAATAAAACAACAAGCAAGTTGAGTGGATCGGTTATTGCCTCTTGGGAGTTTAAGTCAGTGGCCGTGAGTTAGCAGAAGATGTGGATTTGCTTGCTGTGACGCAAAGTTCAATCTGTGTTTGGCCTCCAGCCCTTGAGTTTGACACTTGTGTTATAGCTGTAACCATGGGTGTCGATAGGTTATTTTTATTAGTTATTTATAGATTTAGTTATAGTTATAGTTATTTATAGATTTATAGATAGGTTATTTTAACAGTTCTACTCAGCCCTCCTAAAATTCTGCCATTCTCCATAAACTCTACACAAATTCGTGATCTCCTCAGTCCCCTTTAAATTTCATATGAAAACGGCGGCAGACTTCGGCTCCTCCCCATCTTTCAGCGCGTTCTTCAATCTGCAGACCGCGGCGTCACAGAGCGAGGATCAGAGGACGTGTGTGTTTGTGTGTGTGTGTGATCAGGAAGACTCGTATTTGGCTTGTTTAGTACTCAAATGTTAAACCTTTATTTATTACCCCCCTTAAATGAAAATTCTTGAATCGCCCCTGTCTGTAACTAAAAAGGTATAAAAACTAGCATACATTTGTGAGGCACTCAGTTATAGTTAATAGTTTGCTTCTGCATCTTTCATGAAAAACTGTTTAGTCATCATGAGCATGTTATGTTCTGTCTATGAAAAATCAGAAAACCTACATAAAATACATGAAACATTATATTAATTAGGAAAAGATTATAAGTGTAAGATTAAGTGTACTTTAGTCTTATACCTTTATTTCTATGTTCACAGATAGAAATTACAAATCTGTGCAGATGTAAACCCATGATCATTGGACAATGAAGAAACTCCACTGGCACAGAACATCAAGTATTACAGTGCTTCCTCTGCTTTCACAGCACAGACTTTCTTCTGTCCTAATTTTAAGAATCATAGAAAACTAATGGTGGCGTTTGTCTTCCTTATTCTGGGATTATATCTGTGTAAGATTTCAGCTGGGTTGCATGTTTTCTTTAATGCATTTTATAGATTATTCTTTCAAAGGCTTTTTATCATTCAGTATTTCAACTGGCATGGATTAACAAAAGAGCTCTGTTCATAAAATACTAAAAGCACAAATGAGTTTCCTATTTTACTGTAAAGATGTTTATTAAAAATGTTTATTGAACATAAAGAATGACAATAAGCAGTTGTTAATTGTTTTTAAATATTCTGTGCTTCTTGGTTACTGTTTGTGGTTTATACCAGGATTGGAGCTTTTATTTATCAATCCACAGGATGATATTCTATAGCCTGGTTGTGTAAGTGTGTACAACACTAAATTTGTACTTTGTAGAAGCACCTTTTGATTTTCTTACACCACTTAACCACTCTTTTTGGGTAAGAGTCTGTTAGCATGGCACAACTTGCCTTGGCAATATTTTCCCACTCCAGATGTACCTAGAACATTTCTTCTACAATCATCATAATGTTAGGGCATCTCCGGTGCACATGTAACGGTGCTGAGTTACATTCTCAGCTCTGGCAAGGTCAATCAAAACATTCCTTTGTTTAACTGGATAAATGATACCTAAAGGTTTTGCACTAAAATAAATTGATATGTACACTATATTGCCAAAAGTATTCGCTCACCCATCCAAATAAACAGAATCAGGTGTTCCAATCACTTCCATGGCCACAGGTGTATAAAATCAAGCACCTAGGCATGCAGACTGTTTTTACAAACATTTGTGAAAGAATGGGTCACTCTCAGGAGTTCAGTGAATTCCAGCGTGGAACTGTGATAGGATGCCACCTGTGCAACAAATCCAGTCGTGAAATTACCTCACTCCTAAATATTCCACAGTCAACTGTCAGCTGTATTATAAGAACGTGGAAGTGTTTGGGAACGACAGCAACTCAGCCACGAAGTGGTAGGCCACGTAAACTGACGGAGCGGGGTCAGCGGATGCTGAGGCGCATAGTGTGAAGAGGTCGCCAACTTTCTGCAGAGTCAATCGCTACAGACCTCCAAACTTCATGTGGCCTTCAGATTAGCTCAAGAACAGTGCGCAGAGAGCTTCATGGAATGGGTTTCCATGGCCGAGCAGCTGCATCCAAGCCATACATCACCAAGTGCAATGCAAAGCGTCGGATGCAGTGGTGTAAAGCACGCCGCCACTGGACTCTAGAGCAGTGGAGACGCGTTCTCTGGAGTGACGAATCGCGCTTCTCCATCTGGCAATCTGATGGACGAGTCTGGGTTTGGCGGTTGCCAGGAGAACGGTACTTGTCTGACTGCATTGTGCCAAGTGTAAAGTTTGGTGGAGGGGGGATTATGGTGTGGGGTTGTTTTTCAGGAGCTGGGTTTGGCCCCTTAGTTCCAGTGAAAGGAACTCTGAATGCTTCAGCATACCAAGACATTTTGGACAATTCCATGCTCCCAACTTTGTGGGAACAGTTTGGAGCTGGCCCCTTCCTCTTCCAACATGACTGTGCACCAGCGCACAAAGCAAGGTCCATAAAGACATGGATGACAGAGTCTGGTGTGGATGAACTTGACTGGCCTGCACAGAGTCCTGACCTCAACCCGACAGAACACCTTTGGGATGAATTAGAGCGGAGACTGAGAGCCAGGCCTTCTCGTCCAACATCAGTGTGTGAACTCACAAATGCGCTTCTGGAAGAATGGTCAAAAATTCCCATAAACACACTCCTAAACCTTGTGGACAGCCTTCCCAGAAGAGTTGAAGCTGTTATAGCTGCAAAGGGTGGACCGACGTCATATTGAACCCTATGGATTAGGAATGGGATGTCACTTAAGTTCATATGCGAGTCAAGGCAGGTGAGCGAATACTTTTGGCAATATAGTGTATGTGCAGTTGTGCTGAAAATTTTGAAATTTGAAGAAATTGTTAAACATTGCCGTTTAATTGGAAAACATGACTTATAATGCAAACGATTTTTTTCTTATTTAAGGATAGTGGTCACATGAAGTCATCAATGGAAAATAAGAGGTTCTGTTGATAATAAGCCACGGTCAGGTAGACCAAGAAAGATTTCACCCACTAATGCAAGAAGAATTGTTCAGGAGGCAAAGAAAAACCCAAAAACAACTTTGAGAGAAATACAGGCTGCTCTGGAAAAAAGTGTTGTTGTTTCAAGAAGCAGCAATAAGGAGGTACTTGAATACAAATGACCTGCATGGTCGAGTTGCCAGGAGAAAGCCTTTACTGCACCCATGCCACAAAAAGACCCGCTTTCAGTACGCGAGACAGCACCTAGACAATCCTCACAGCTTCTGGAGCAGAGTCATTTGGAGTAATGGGACCAAAATTTTACTTTGTAGTCACAACCATAAACGCTGTGTTTAGAGAGGAGTCAACAAGGCCTACAGTGAAAAGAACACCATCCCCACTGTAAAGCATGGTGGTGGATCTCTTATGTTTTGGGGCTGTGTGAGCTCCAGTGGCACAGGTGGCAAGATGAATGCAGCATGTTATCAGAAAATATCAGCAGACAATTTTTGCTACAGCAAAAAAGGTGAAGGTTCTGGAGTGGCCATCACAGTCTCCTGACCTTAATATCATTGAGCCACTTTGGGGAGATCTCAAACATGCAGTTTGTGCATGACAACCAAAAGATTTACAGGAACTGGAGGCATTTTGCCACGAGCGGGCAACTATACCACCTGAGAGAATTAAGGACCTCCTGCACAATTATTACAAAAGACTGCATGCCATCATTGATACTAAAGGGGGTAATACATGATATTAAGAATTAAAGGTATGCAAACTTTTGATCAGAGATTATTTCCTCATTTTCTTTATTGTCATGTTTTGTTTGATGATTGTGCCGTTCTGTTATGCCTTACATATGAACTGGTTTCCTATAAGAAATAAAATATATTTGTTTTGGCTTCTCACCCATGTTTTCTTTAAAAAATAGTACACATCTTGCAAATTCTCCCAATGTATGCAAATGTATATATTTTTGCAAACTGAATATTCAGTTCTTTATTAAGAAATGTAAATAATTTCTGATCCTGTTTTAATTTGTACCTGTAGATGAAAGTGATGTAATTGCATGTAAAAAAAACAAAATATTATTGTTTTCTTATTAAACAAAAGAAATCAACAACAATGATTATTTCCCCTGAGGAAAAAGTTAGGACACCCTATGCCCTAATAGCTAGTGTTTCCCCCATTGGCTTAAATAACCTCAATGAGACATTTCCTGTAGCCATCTACCAGTTTCTGACATCGACTGGAAGAAGATTTCCCCCCACTCCTCAATGCACAATTCTTTCAGCTGTGTGATGTTTGGGAGGGTTCTTGCATGCACAGTCCATTTCAAATCACCCCAGAAGATCTCAGTAGGATTTAGATCTGAACTTGCCATTCCAGAATTCTCCATTTTTTTCCTTTTCAGCCAGTCCTTGGTGGATTTACTGGTATGTTTTGGGTCACTGTCATGTTGCAAGGTTCAGTTACAATTTAGCTTCAATTTTTTTGACAGATGGTCTTACATGTTTCATTTGCTGAAATGCTGTATTTGGTTTATGCCAAGCATGCCTTGTTATGGTGCCCAAATAATTCAATTTACGACTCATCTGTCTGAAGCACATTATTCCAGAAGTCTTGGCCTTAGGTTGTCTCTGTGTTCTTTGAAACTGCAGTCTTGCCCTCATGTTTTTGTAGACAGCAAAGGTCTCCTTCTTGCACACCTCTCATAATAAAGCTGTGTAGTCTTTTTCTGATTGTAGATTTATGCACTTTGGCATAAACTGTAGCAAAAGCTTGCTGTCGGTACTGTGATGATACATTTAGGGTATTTGGAGATGTCTTTAAGCATCTTGTGGTCTGCTCTTGGGGTGAATTTGCTTGGAATTAATAACATTACACATAATCTGTATTGTCTTTAAACATCAAAAGCATACATAATATCTTTCTCTCTCTGTCTTTCTTTGTCGAGCTATAAGTCCTAGTCCTGAGCTCCCAGTGTTCTGAGTTTCCAGTGTGACCACTGCTTCTACCCTTGGTTGGAGTCTTGCGGGGCTGGCTCATTAGGGATAAAATAGGGATAAGATAGTAATTTTTGGAGCATACAATTTCCTAAATTTCAAGGTCACTGCTTCGTCCTATGAACAAAAGAGCAGTTTTATAAGCATATTTCATGAGTTACATATATTTTGAAGCTCAGAATAAAAAACTTCAATTAAATTTAAAAAAGAACATTAATCAAAATTAGAGAACACTTTCAGATACCTCCCAGTTATTGGTGTTAATCTGGCACATGGCACTAATTTCTTTAATTATGTGACAAACCCTATTTAACTGCCTAACTTTCCAGTTTTCACTGACGTTGCAAGATGGTGAGCCATACTAAAGTGACTGAAACCCACCAGCAGCAGGTTGTCCTGATGATGGCCAAAGGTATGACCTTTTCAGCCATAGCAAGAGAAGTTGGTCGTTAAATAACTGTGATTTCTACAATATTGCATCTTTACAATGTCACAAACTCATTCGTCTTCCAAGAAGGCTGGTTGTCCAGGAAAGACAAATGCAAGAGGACAGGATAATGCAGAGAATCTCAATGGGCAAACAGTTCAACACTGCAGCTGGGATTGCTTGCCAATTCAGTGCTGAACAGAGTAAGCATCTGTTTCATCATACAGTGTCTTGATGTTTAAGAGAATTTGAACTGAAAGCCCAATTTGCAGTTACCAAACCTCTCATTAACAGAAAGAATCAAAAGGCTAGATTAACCTTTGCTGAGGAACAGCAAAGGTTATATTGTGTGGACAGAGGAGAACTGGTCCAAAGTTCACTTTAGTGATGAAAGCAAGTTTAATTTATTTGGGTCCGATTGGAAAACATGTTCGTCATCAAACTGGGGAAAGACTGAACCCAAAGTGTGGAAAGAAGTCAGTGAAAGGTGGAGGGAGAAGCGTCATGGTTTGGGGGATGTTCTCAGCAGGAGTTGGGACTCTTACACATCTACATGGCAGAGTGAATGCAAATGTTTATCAAATTCAAATTCAAATTTTATTCGTCACATACAAAATCATACAGTATGACATGTAGTGAGATGCTTATTATGACTGTCCTACATTTGAAGAAGAGTATAAAGTATAAAGTAAAGTGTGTGGACAAGAAAAGTATAGGGATATAGGTAATAAAATTATAAATGGAAAAATAGGAAGAATAAAAACTTAGTAGAAATTAAAGACATGGTAAATTATGAAAAACACCAATAGTTATGTAAAGCCGATTGTGTATCGGATATACATATACAAATATACGTGTATATAAAAAAATATAAATATATAAAAATGTGTATATAATATAAACATAATAATATAATAATAATATAATACAATATATTATACACAATATATTATATATTATATATAATAAAATAATAAAATAATTTAATAGTATAATAATATAATAGCTATAACTATAATATGATAATGATAATGTAATATAATGTAATATTTATATATATATATATATATATAAATATTACATTATATTACATTATCATTATCATATTATAGTTATAGCTATTATATTATTATACTATTAAATTATTTTATATATATATATATATACACTATATTGCCAAAAGTATTCGCTCACCCATCCAAATAATCAGAATCAGGTGTTCCAATCACTTCCATGGCCACAGGTGTATAAAATCAAGCACCTAGGCATGCAGACTGTTTTTACAAACATTTGTGAAAGAATGGGTCGCTCTCAGGAGCTCAGTGAATTCCAGCGTGGAACTGTGATAGGATGCCACCTGTGCAACAAATCCAGTCGTGAAATTTCCTCGCTCCTAAATATTCCACAGTCAACTGTCAGCTGTATTATAAGAACGTGGAAGTGTTTGGGAACGACAGCAACTCAGCCACGAAGTGGTAGGTCACGTAAACTGACGGAGCGGGGTCAGCGGATGCTGAGGCGTATAGTGCGAAGAGGTCGCCAACTTTCTGCAGAGTCAATCGCTACAGACCTCCAAACTTCATGTGGCCTTCAGATTAGCTCAAGAACAGTGCGCAGAGAGCTTCATGGAATGGGTTTCCATGGCCGAGCAGCTGCATCCAAGCCATACATCACCAAGTGCAATGCAAAGCGTCGGATGCAGTGGTGTAAAGCACGCCGCCACTGGACTCTAGAGCAGTGGAGACGCGTTCTCTGGAGTGATGAATCGCGCTTCTCCATCTGGCAATCTGATGGACGAGTCTGGGTTTGGCGGTTGCCAGGAGAACGATACTTGTCTGACTGCATTGTGCCAAGTGTAAAGTTTGGTGGAGGGGGGATTATGGTGTGGGGTTGTTTTTCAGGAGCTGGGCTTGGCCCCTTAGTTCCAGTGAAAGGAACTCTGAATGCTTCAGCATACCAAGACATTTTGGACAACTTCATGCTCCCAACTTTGTGGGAACAGTTTGGAGCTGGCCCCTTCCTCTTCCAACATGACTGTGCATCAGTGCACAAAGCAAGGTCCATAAAGACATGGATGACAGAGTCTGGTGTGGATGAACTTGACTGGCCTGCACAGAGTCCTGACCTCAACCCGATAGAACACCTTTGGGATGAATTAGAGCGGAGACTGAGAGCCAGGCCTTCTCGTCCAACATCAGTGTGTGACCTCACAAATGCGCTTCTGGAAGAATGGTCAAAAATTCCCATAAACACACTCCTAAACCTTGTGGACAGCCTTCCCAGAAGAGTTGAAGCTGTTATAGCTGCAAAGGGTGGACCGACGTCATATTGACCCCTATGGATTAGGAATGGGATGTCACTTAAGTTCATATGCGAGTCAAGGCAGGTGAGCGAATACTTTTGGCAATATAGTGTGTATATATATGTATGTATATATATATATATATATATATATATATATATATATATATATATATATATATATATATATATTATAGATATATATTATAGCTGTTTATATATATATATATATATATATATAAACAGCTATAATATATAGTATATATCAGACCCTTCTTCGACAACATGCGGTTCCTTCCCTGCATTCATCACCCAACCAGCCAGCAATTTTCATGCATGACAATGCCCCCTGTCACACAGCAAAATGGGTAAAGCAGTTCCTTGAAGTTGAAAACACTGAATGGCCAGTCCAGAGTCCTGATCTAAACCCAATAGAAAACCTCTGGAAAATCCTTGGCAGCAAAGTTATGGCCAAGAAACCCACTACAGTCACCAAACTGTGGAAAAGACTGAAGAGTGGACCAAAAATCAAACCAGAGCTGTGTGAGACTAGTGACATCCTGTGGCCAGAGATGTGCTGTAGTCATTCAAAGTAAGGGCCTGTGCACTTCCTACTAACTGCTGAGTGTTGTAACCTTCAGAAAATTTAGTTGTAATCTTTCTCTGTGCTACAGTCATTGCTGTTCTCTAATTTTGATAATCTGTAAAGCTGCTTTCAGACAATGTCAATGTCAGATAAATTGAATTGAGTTCAGTTTATCTGTGGCAGATTAACTGCAGTTTATCAGTTTAATTGAGGCAGCTCCTGGAGGATGAAAGAATTCTAGAATACTAGTTTTTCACAAAACTAGTGAAAAACAGTCAGAAAAGATGAGTAGGGAAAAAATGTCAGTGGCCTCCACCTGTAAAACCATTCCTGTTTTGGGGGTCATGTGAAAAAATTAGGACACGACATGAAAGCCTGTGTTTTTTTGATCAACACTGATCTGTTGACATATTCAAGTAATATAACTAAACAAATAAAACCAAACCAATCTTTTTTAAATGATTTGTAAAATGTAATTTTAAAAAATCCAATTTCTCGTGAGGAAAAAGTAAGGACACCCCCCACATTTATTTGTACTTAAAATGGACAAAATGACCTACAGGTATATCACATCAGGGCCAGATAATTAGAACATTGTTACAGAGCATTTTGAAGGCGGCTTGTCTTATTTATTTGAACTTTTTCTTGCCAGTGTCTACACTGATCAGCCGTAACATTATGACCACTGACAGCAGTGGCGGACTGGGACAATAATTCAGGCTGGGACTTTGACTCCATCCCAGGCCACAATTGCTGCTGCCATCACCGCCACCCTATTCATGTAATCCAACAGACTGCTAATCTTCTAAGCTACTCATACTCATACTCATAGCTGATATAACAGGTAGAATACCAGAAGAATTATAAATGAATAAATAGGCCTAAATGAACCCTCAAAAACTTATTAGGAATACACTATCTATATTAGCATACCACAGACAAATATAAAATTGGCTTACACTTTTAAAAAAGGGATAATAAGTGATACACATTCAAATGTTGAAATATATATATATATATATATATTTTATGTATTTCAAGTGATCAAGTACAGCATATCAAAAGTATCAGAAACACAAAAACAAAATTAACAAATTCTACGACAGTGTAAATAACAGATAACAATGTTCACTCAATGACATATGAACAGACTAGTAAGAGTAAACAGTAAGTAATTAGCACTAGTACACCGAAACAAACAAACAAAATTTTCTGGTCAAATTTGGCACTAGAAAATACTGTATTCCCATCTCTAAAACAGTGTGCTAGTTTGTCATTTTCTAACATGTTGCAACATAAAACATCTATAGTTATATATATTTTTAAATATATTTTGTGAACACCATTAGCTTGCACAAAGTGGACTTATTAGGTGATAGTTAGCCATGCTGTAGATGCGTGTGTGTAGGTAATTAATTTTCATGTATTCAAATAAATCTTGACCCTTTAACACTTACACTGTCTATTCTACTTCTATGCTATCTACTTGATTTCTTTTATTTATTATATAAAAACCTTGACCCACTAACACTAGTACTCTCTATGCTATCCACTTTTTATTCTTTTTATTTATTATTAAAAAAACATGTTACATGTACTGTGTTAGACTAGACGTGACTTGTCACAGCACAGCACTTACATATTGTTGCTCGTTTGATGGTTTGATTTTATCTATTGTAAGTTGCTTTGGATGAAAGCGTCCATCTGCCTAATGATGATGTAAATGTCATGTAAATGTAATTCTGACCAACCTGCTCCCCATATTCAAGCGCACACTCTTAAGTCACTCTCATGGTACTTTGACCTTCTGTACCAGAGTGGTCTGAGCAGCGCACATATTACCTGCCTCTGGAAATAACCAATTAGGCTGTGCATCGCTGACGTTGGGTCTTGTGGTGATGTTATTTTTCACTCCGCGATTTCCTGATTCGTAGATTGAGAGGTCCGTCAATTCATTCATAGCTGCATACCAGTCTATCACATGTCACGGTGACTGACTGCACAGTGGCAGGCCAGAACAACCGTCAGGGCACCGGGAAATGTCCCGGTGCTCCCGAAGGCTAGTCCACCCCTGACTGACAGGTGAAGTGAATAACCCAGATTACCTCCTCATTCCTCCGCACTTCTTAGAGGGTGGGATACATTATGCAGCAAGTAAACATTTTATCCTCAAAGTTGATGTGCTCGAAAAAATGGAAAATTGGAAAAATAGGCAAGCGTAAGAATTTGAGTGAGGTTGACAAGGGCCAAATTGAGATGGCTAGACGACTGGATCAGAGCACCTCCAAAACTGCAGCTCTTGTGGGGTTTTCCCATTCTGCAGTGGTCAGTATCTATCCAAAGTGGTCCAAGGAAGGAACAGTGGTGATCCGGAGACAGGGTCATGGGTGGCCAAGGCTCATTGCTGCACATGGTGAGTGAAGAGTGAAGGCTGGCCCGTGTGATCTGATCCAACAGACAAGCTACTGTTGCTCATATTGCTGAAGAAGTTAACACTGGTTCTGATAGAAATGTGTCAGAACACACAGTGCATCGCAGTTTGTTGCATATGCGGCTGCATAGCTGCAGACCAGTCAGGGTGCCCATGCTGACCCCTGTGAACTGCCTAAAGTGCCAACAATGGGCACTTAAGAATTAGAACTAGACCACAGAGCAATGGAAGAAGGTGGCCTGGTCTGATAAATCATGTTTTGTTTTGTTTTTTTACATCACATGGATGGTCGGGTGCATGGGCATCACTTACCTGGGGAACACATGGCACCAGGATGCACTATGGGACAATGTTGGGGCAATGTTCTACTGGGAAACCTTGGGTCCTGCCATCCATGTGGATGTTACTTTACACGTACCACCTACTTAAGCATTGTCGCAGACCATGTACACCCTTTCATGGAACGGTATTCCCTGATGGCTGTGGTCTCTTTCAGCAGGATAATATGCTATGCCACAAAGCAAAAATGGTTCAGGAATGGTTTGATGAGCACAACAACAAGATTGAGGTGTTGACTTGGCCTCCAAATTCCCCAGATCTCAATCCAATCGAGGATTTGTGGGATGTGCTGGACAAAGAAGTCCAATCCAGAGAGGCCCCACCATGCAATTTACAGGACTTAAAAGATCTGCTGCTAACATCTTGGTGCCAGATACCACAGTACACCTTCAGGGATCTAGTGGTCCACGCCATGATGGGTCAGGGCTGTTTTGGCAGCAAAAGGGGACCAACACAATATTAGGCAGGTGGTCATGAGAGTTTGTTGTCACATACAGGGCGCAAACAGGTCTCATGGCAGCCTCCCTGTTAATTTTTTGTCTGTTCTTTTTTATACATTTTAGAGTGATTCCCTATTATTGGTAATGTAACTGTGTCTATATTTGTTGATGATGTATAATCATATAATGTTTTGTAAATTGTATAATACCCCTTTCCTAATCAATACCCACATACCATGCATGCTTTGTAATCTCTTTGTGAACCACAGCTACAGCAGATGGATGAAGCCTTGAAGACATGAAGAAAATCCTACAGAAACAGCTGATCTCTATTTGGAGTTAATTAGAATAATTTCACTGATGACAGCTTTATAATAATTACTGAACAGGATCAAATATGACAGGCTCATTCTGAACACAGCCACATCCATAAATGTGCACATTTATGCAGCCAGGTTATTTTATTCTTTTTTCCCCTATTTTCTATAAAAAAATATTTCTGATTTTTGTGCTTAATACATTCATTTCACATCACAAAAACCTGTCATTTTAACAGGTGTGTGTAGGCTTATTATACCAATTGCACTACAGAACTGGAATCTACTTATTTCCACATTGAAAATCTGAAAATTCACATTGATCTGTTTAAAATATTTAATAAAAAGTTAATTCATTTAAAAACTTTTTAGAAACAAGAACGTATGTTCAATATTGCTATTCAGGATTCTGCACTATTTCTAGTTCCTTATTCAAATGTAATCAAATTTGTGATATTGAGCAGGTTCTCAACATTTTCCTCACACCTAATCTCATCTACTGAAGCAAAAGTGGATGAGTGTAAATGGTCATTAAAGCAAAAGTGGAGCATACCAAATACTAAGAAACATCATGTTTATGCAAATATTTTGAAAAATTTGAAATGTTTCTTTCCACATTGTTTTATTCATATAAATGACAAAAAGGAAGACAAAATAGAATAATTTTCACTAGTGGTCTCAGACTTTTGGACCACACTCTGTGTGTGTGTGTGTGTGTGTGTGAGAAGGGAGAGAGCATTTTAAAGTGTGTCAAAATATAAATTTCTACACAGTTGGATCAATTGCTCAGTTATATACAGTATTTATGGATATAGAGATTTTAATAATTACCTGGACTGAAAAGGAACTGTTGGACTGTAAGAGGTCACTTTAAATACATTAATGAGCATTATCAAACTCTGACTGATGACACACATCAACAAAAAAGTTTGAATAGTTTAGTTTCACATTTTGTACACTTCCCACAAGGTGACAATACAAAGAGGTCTTAATAATATACCACTCTAAAAAGTCCTAAACAAGTAAAAACCAAATTTACGCTCATCATCCACTTTATAAGGGACACCTTATATATATACAGCTCCACATTCATGCAGTTAACCCATCTGCCAATCATGCAGATATAGATCAAGAACTTCAATTAATGTTCACCTCAAACATCTGATACCCTCAGGTTTTAACTCTAGATTTAAATAAAGCTGTATGTTTGTTGAAAACCCTTAGACATTTACTGCAACCAGCTATTATATACACTACCAGTCAAACGTTTGGACACACCTTTTAATTCAATGTTTTTTGTTTAGGGATTTATTTTCTACATTCTAGAACAATACTGGAGATTTCAAAACTATGAAATAACACACACGGACTTAAGTAATCCATATGTAATGACAAAAAAAACAGTTATGTTATTTTAAGACACGAAGGTCAGGTGTTCTGGAATAGTTCTTGCAAGAACAGTATTGTCAAGTGCATTTGCAAAACCCATCAAGCACCATGATGAAACTGGCTCACATGAAGACCATCCCAGGAAAGCAAGACCAAAATTTACCTCTGCTGCAGAGGAGAAGTTCATTTAGAGTTACCAGCCTCAGAAATCACCAATTAACAGCACCTCAGATTAGAGCCGTTATGAAGGCTTTACAGAGCATCAGTAGCAGACATATCTCAATATCAACTGTTCAAAGGACATTACTGTGTATTTCGTCCGCCTTCAGCATTGTTTTACAGTGTAGAAAAAAATAAACATCAGGAAAGACCACAGAATTAGAAGATGTGTCCAAACTTTTGACTGGTAGTGTACATTAATATTTATGCCATTTGACAGACACCCTTACCCAGAGCAACTTACATTTTCTTATTTTCATGTAACTGAGCAGTTGAAAGTTTAGGGCCTTGCTCAAGGGCCCAGCAGAGGCAGCTTGGTGGTCCTGGGATTTGAACACACAAATTTCATGTTAGTAGTTCAACATCTTAACAACTGAGCTACCGCTAACTCTATACAATGTTTTCAATAGACTACACATTTTAAAAATGAGTAGTCAAATAAGGGCTAGGGCTATTCTCCCACCATCCTCACAAGAATCTTTTAATTTAACTTACATAATTTTAATGTTACTATTTTAATAATACATTTGATATACATTATACATTATGATAATACATTATCATTCCTTTTGATGATAATTCCAGTGAACTATCCTAAATGCATAGGTACAAAAGCAAGAAGAAAAGCAACACTGCAACAAGGCAGTGCAGTGTGCATGCCATTTGCTGTGCCTAGTATAGACTATCTGCCCCAATCATCTTTTGCCCACTCTTTCACAGACCTCAGGCATTTGACCGTCCACACAGTGCTATAGCTGAATGTAATAGAGTGATGAGTATTTGTGTTCAGCCAGTCTTTTCAGTAATGCATAGTTAATTATCTTGTTTTTCTCTTATAGACATAAATGCTTTTTGTAGTGCTTATCTGTCATACATCAGCTCTCCTCCACCTGTGAGTTAATGCTTCTTGGTTTTTAAGGTAAGGCTTTTTTCTTTTAAATTGTAAATATAATATTTTGGAATTCTCCTGGCTATCCATAAAGGGTTTGTTTTTTTTTGGTTGAAATGGTTGGTTACACTGAGTGATTGTGTTAGATCATCTCAATCACTGCAACCTTCAACAGAGTTACCAAATCTTTTGTTTTATTGTTAACTGGGAAGTAATCAAAATATAACAGAATCTGCAAATTTTGTATGTACAGTTGTGAATTAACCCCCTAAAATGTTCATGTAAGTCCAGTTGGAAATGAGTGAAAACTGTAAGCATTAAATGAAATAAAAGAAGCTTTAATTTGTCACACATTTATTATAATACAGTGAAGTTCTTTTATTCACATGTATACTAAGAATGTATATACTTTGCATAAGGATACTATGGATGTTCTTATGAATTCTAAATGAGAATAATATAAATAGTTCATCTGGGGTGAAAAATCCAAACTGTTATTACAATTTTCTAAAATTATGAGTAAAATAGCATTTATTCATTTTTGACTATACCAGACTTGGTGTTACTGCTTAAATCTCTCAAGGATAGATGAGATTATGGAATCCAAAGCTTGAAGTTCAGTGTATTGTTTCTGTTTTTAATGTAAATTTATTCATGCATAGTTTACAATTCAATATTGGGCCCTGTAATATTTTCTTTATACCAAATCACTGACATATACAGAGAGATATTAAGATGAAATTTGAAACTGTGTGTGTTTCCTAAAGGTTTGCAGGTTAATCAATAATACTGTCAGTGCTGATTATTGGCTTCCCCAAGAGCCTCTGTTCATTCAGCATGAAGGACGGTGATCTAATGATATTGAGTATACACATGGAATATTGACTCATAGAAAAGCCTGCAAGTGAGTTTTCTATAGAAAAATCTCTACATTGTTTATTTTATATGACCATTTTATTCTTTAGTTCATTTACATGAAAGAGCTGTACTAATTTTTTTTTGCAATGAAGACAGTAACACATGAGATATGAATGTGCTGATACTGTGTGTGGAGGTGGTTGGTGGTGGTTGTATGAGAGGGGGAGCCCAGTTTTAATTACATCTTCATTGGCTTTTCCTCACATTGATTTGGTGAGGCTGCACGTTCACGTGCTTGTGCTGTTTAGTTTCAAGGAAATTATTTCTAAACTTGTCTGAGTCTTTACATCATAGAAGCAGGATTTCCTATTTTTGCCTATGCAACATTCATTTAACCACAGATATCACATTTTGACATTTAGGTCAATAATGTGCCTCTGCCTTATTTCATTTAATACAAAGATCAGACATTAGCCCATTGGGATTACAAGAAAGTCTTTCTGGCCTACCTTTGTCAATTGATATAAATAAATGTTATCAGTGTGTAAATGTTGTGGAATCTTGTGGAAATTTCTGGAAAAAAACGTAAACTTTTAAATCTACATTTTATTATCTAAAACTCTAATTAAATTAATTAACTTGTATTAATTTTGAATTATTTGTATAGCACTTGTAGTAACAGACATTGTCACAAATCAGCTTTACAGAATTATTGTAAAGACTAACATCTCTAATGATTAAGCCAGAGATGACAGTGGAAAGGAGAAACTACCTGAGATTATATGAGTTAGAAACTTTGAGAGGAACCAGAAAAAAAACATTGGTTTCTACAAAGAGTTTCCTCAATAAGAAAGGTAAATTCTAAGTCTGAGTAGCTACAGTAGCAAGAAGGTTAATTATTAGTTTAGATAATGTGTGTACAAGATGAGAAAGTAGAAACAGCAGAAGAGCAATCAGGAGCAATGAGCATTAATTTGGAAATCCAGAAAGAAAGAGGAGTCATATCACAGCACCACATTAAACAGAATATGTGGGTTCATGTATAACTTGACAGAAATCGAGAACATATACAGAACAGGTGTAAACAACAGCTATAAACTGTAAAATAAATAAATAAATAAAAAATACTGTTATTTATTTTACACCTAAATGTTTACTCTAAATGATTGGGAAATTAGAACAGTGCATGCATGCTGGGATAACATTTTAGGCAGGGGTGAGAATGATAAATATTCTCTTTTTATTGATATCTGAAAATTAGTGGATAGTTATTGTATACTTTTAAACAAATAGTCTAGGTGAATATAAAACCTTCTTTGAGCTTATATGCAAAGTAAAACCTGTGGTTTAGTAAACTTTAGTTTTGTTTTTTAGTGTGAGTTAATTCAGTGTGGTTGAATCAGTGCAAGCTAGTTGAGGGAAATGGTGGCTCAGTGCTTAATCTTTTGGGCTGCAGTCTGTAAGGTCACATGTTCAAAGTCCAGCAATGCAAACTTGCCAGGGTAGGTTAGATAACCCTCAACTCTTCATTAATCTCAGTTGCATTAGACAGACATAAATGTAGTGGATTACATTTGCTGTTAAATTTGCTGTTATTGCATTATAAAAATGAATTATAGAATGTTACATTGGCCAGTTTAACTCAGTCTTCCATGTTCAAATCAGGTGGCAGAAATGGTGACAGTTGTAGAAAATGCTTTTATGAAAAAGAAAGGCAAGCATAAAAACAAATCTTGTTATAGATAGAACAGAGCTTTTGGAATTTTGGGGTGTACATGCAGTGTTCAGTGTACATGGTTCATTCCAGGTGTGTTTAATCGACTGAGTTTGTGTGTGTTGTAGTCAATGTGTTGTAGTCATTTCTGTAGGCCATAAAACCTACACTTGGAGCCATCTTTGTCAGGATGTATTTTAGGGATTGTAGTGTGATGCCATTTTAGTCACCAATGTGACAACTTTCTTTTTAAATATTTATATTTGGAGTCTAAAAGAGATACAGACATCAATTCAGAATCTGTGTAAACCCTGTTAAAGATCATGGATTTGAAGAAGATAAATGAAAAGAAAATTAAATATATAAATATATATAAAGCAAAAATTCCTTTGATTAACAAAGCAACAGTATTTTTATCTTCTGTGCTATATGTGCAAGCAAATGCTGTGCTATTTTTTTTTTTTTAGCTAACTAGTATTGTTATAGTTACTTGTTTAAAATCATATATAATCTTAAAAAATAAAGTAAACTTATTACTGAATTGTTACTATGTTCTCTAATGGTTAATGATGATGGATTGATTAAATCCAACATTGTGTGTTGTGTTTTCTTTTTTAAAAGTAACATTTTTGACACAAAGAGTTTGACCTGAATTGCCTAAATAAAACACACTAACCCTGTATTCTCCCCTAAAAATCACACACTGGTGCTGAAGATGGCCCTGCATGGATAGTCTACAGATTACCGCAGGTTTATTATAGATGGTGCTACACAGACACCATAAAGATGGTACACATGAGGGGGGTGAAGTGTATGAATGAAGAGCATGCACAGCATTCAGCTGGTATTACAATAGGCTTCATGCTTCAAATAATTCAAATGATGTGAACATTCAGTGACAAGGGAATACTATTTTCAGACTAATCAACAACGCCCCTGGTGTGAATGGTCTTTCCTAAAGGGAGCAATTACTTAAAACCATCTAACTCAATTCTTCATCATTGATCAGTTGATAACTCAAGTTCATTTTAACACACTTGGCACTGCTTGAAGGCCGCTCCACAGATTAACTGTACAGTTTTTATGACACGCTGGAGAGCTTTCCTGCCCTGAACAGTGCAGCTTCCATGCTACACTGTGATTGAGCTGGTGATTACATTTTCAACTGTACATGTGTAGAAGTTGCTGAGGATCTCGGTTGACAAATTCCTCAGCCTTTTTAAGAAGTACAGACGCTGCTGGGATCTTCTCAGGAGCTGCTGAGTGTTGTGAGACCAGGTGAAGTCCTCACTGATGTAGTTTTCACCCTCTCTACCTCTGTCTCACAGATGTAGATTGGGGTGTGCTGCTCCGTCCTCCTTCTCATAGGATCGATCATCTCCTTGGTCTTATCTGTATTTAAGGAGAGATTATTTTCCTTACACCAGTCTACTGTATCAGACCTGCTACATCCGTTGTGTAAGATGTTTCCTCTCCACTAATGAGTGCGATGACTGTGGTATCATTTGCAAACTTTATTATCTTGGTGTTGGTTTGGGAGTCCACGCAGTCATAGGTAAAGAGGGTGTACAGCAGTGGGCTCAGGACATATCCTTGGGGAGTCCCTATGCTCACAGTTCTGATGCCTGATGTCCGGTTTCCTATTCTGACTGACTGGGGTCTGTCCGTCAGGAACTTCAGCACCCAGTTACAGAAAGAGGGTGTCAATCAGAGGGTGAGGAGCTTTTCGGAGAGTCCGTGTGGAATAACTGTGTTGAATGCCGAGCTGTAGTCGATGAATAGCATTCTCATATATGTGTCCTTACCCTTTAAGTGTTTGAGGGCTGTGTGATGATGACAGCATCTTCAGTGGACCGGTTTTGTCAGTATGCAATCTGAAATGGTCCAAGGTGGTCAGAATGTTCCTTTTAATGTGAGACATAGAATAGAAATAGCCTTTATTTGTCACATATATATTACAGCACAGTGAAATTCTTTCTTCGCATATCCCATCCTTGGAGGTTGGGGTCAGAGCACAGGGTCAGCCATGAAACAGCGCCCCTGAAGCAGAGAGGGTTAAGGGCCTTGCTCAAGGGCCCAACAGTGGCAACTTGGTGGTGCTGGGGCTTGAACTTGATCTTCCGTTCAATGACCCAGAGCTTTAACCACTTGAGCCACCACTGCCCCTAGAATTCTACCACTGAACCACCAATTCTTATATTGTAGGGACATGACTAGCCTTTCAAAATACTTCATTGCCATTGGAGTGAGTGCAATGGGACGATAGTCATTCAAGCAGGTGACAGTGTTCTTCTTCGGGAGAGGTATGATGGTGGTGTACTTGAAGGAGGTGGGCACCAAGGCCTGAGCGAGGGACAGATTATAGATGTCTATAACACGCCAGCCAGTTCCAATGAGAAAACCATGATTGCCTGTCCTGGAATGTTATCTGGGCCAGCTGCCTTGCATGGGTTTGTTTTCCTCAGAGCCATGCGCACCTCTGCTGATGACACGGTGAGTGACATGTCCAGTATGCCCTCTGAGGCCAGAGTCTTATGCTGTTGGCCAGTATTTGGGGCCTCGAAGCAAGCATAAAACTCATTCAGCTCATCTGGGAGTGTGATCTTGGGAGTTATGAGTAAGCAAGAAAAGATTCAGTAATAAATGCAAACTCAAATACTTGGGCCAAGTGTGAAAATTCCGTAAGTGTTCATTGTTCTCATTTGTTCTTGTTTAGTTCCTGTATAGTTACCTATGTTTATGGATCACTATTAAGTGTTACTGTTAGTACCTGCATTGTCACTGCAGTTTGTTTTGATACTAAATTTCATCCTTTTAAAAATGATAAGTTGTAAGCATACAAAATGATGTGCTTAAACTGGTATATATAACACATTTTTCATATTGTTCCATCCCTAATGGTTACTGGTATTTACACTCAACCATCTTTTTTGTTTCTCCTATTCTTCATCTTAACAGAATGGACTATGATTATTGTCACGGCAGTAAAAGAAGCAGATGCTATGAAGACGATGATGGTGGGATGTCCTATTGTGCATTTTATTGTAGTGTACTATAGCAAGATTTACTATTACAGGATTTTTCCTTTTACATGTACAGAATTAAAGTATCATACTATTCATAAACCATGAGGCCTCACAACAAAATTTGCTCTACATTTTTCTCAAATGGAAACTGTTAATGAGGGTTGGAGCTGATGTAATAATTAAACAAAAACATTATTGCTGAGTGACTAATTTTTCAAAATGAATCATCAATATTAATCAATATTGTGTTAGTTTTAGAGGTGACCAAGACACACAAAAAAAATTATGGCTAGCTTGTTCTGTAATATCATAAGCAAGTAAATATTGCTTGAATTCTCATATAAAAATAATATACACTAATTATATTATATTATATCAATTTTGAGTATGCAGTTCACCTTTGTTGTTGTTTTTGTTCTTTTTCTTCTTCTTTTTCTTGCTTTTGTTTCATTATTATTATTATTATTATTATTAGTAGTAGTAGTAGTAGTAGCATTTTCGACAACAACTACAATATTACAGATAATAATAATAGTTCTACTACTTCTAACAATAACCATCAACATCATCATTCCGACTCTAAATTCATGAAAAACATGAAAAACTATTTCTAAAACACTGAAACAATAGGACAACTATTGTTATTTAATGATATATATACTGTATCTATTATTTGTTTGTTGTGTTTAACATGCTTTTATATTCTTTGTTTCCTTCCTCTCTCTCGTCTTAGAGAACCAGTCTGTTTACATTGGTGTTCCAGTGTCCAGAGGTTACAGAAAGAAACGGCGCCAACGGAGACACACATCACGGCATGACCATGGGAGTCATGAAAGACATCATCATGGGTGCCATGAACAAGTGGAACAGTACGATCAATACAATGAAGGACATAGCTCAAATGAACAGCTCTCAGATGTCAACTCTAACAGTAAGTTAAATGCTTCATTCTTTCAGCGTAATTTTTCCGCTTTAATTTTAGATTAAGATTTTTATGCCTCTGCCTTTGCCTACGCCTGGTTACCTAAATAATATCAACTTTGGAATTCATTAGATTCCAACATTTTGCAAATCATGATCCACATAACCAACCACAAAATCACAAAAAAAAGAGCATTTTAAAACAATAATTGATATCAATTAATGTGGTGGTGGTAGCTCAAGTGGTTAAGGCTCTGTGTCGTTGAACGGAAGATCGGGGGTTCAAGCCCTGGCATTGCCACTGTTGGGCCCTTGAGCAATTCCCTTAACCCTCTCTACTCCAGGGGCACTGTATCATGGTTGACCCTGCGCTCTGACCCCAACCTCCAAGGCTGGGATATGCGAAGAAAGAATTTCACTGTGCTGTAATGTATATGTGACAAATGAAGCCTATTTCTTTTTTTCTATATCGGTTACAAATATTCACAAATACCTCACACTCATCATAAATGGTGTTACCAAAACAGCTCTAGAAAATCTGAGACTATATTTGTGATCATTAAGCAGAGCTCAATAAGTCTCCCTAACTGTAATAACTGATTCGTGTCAATGATTCTTTTGTGTAAAAAAATGTGTGGAGTATATATTGTGGACCTATACAATTACAGCATATTTAACTCTAGAATACAGTTAAACCATATTATCGAAATTATGAACTTGTATTCCATTCTCACTTAATTCTCAAACTATAGAATTCAGACTTGTTGAAAAGTTAAAAATGGATAAAATTATAAAAGTATGCCTTTATCTTAGGCTTTTGTAGGTTCTTTCTAGTGGCTAGGAGGTTTTAGTCCCAGGACTGGCCATGAGCACTATTTACATTCAACTGCTCAGTTCCCCAGATTGTAATAGACTTTAGCAGTTCATCAGTGAATAAAAATGCAATCCACATGTATAAATGTAATATATTTACTATATGTTATAGACCCATACAGGGACACTAGGGATATATTAGGCAGCAAGTAGTCAGCTCTTGAATTTGACGTCTTGGAATCAGGGAAAATGGGCAAGTGTAAGGAGCTGAGCGGCTTTGACAAGGACCAAATAGAGATGGCTAAACAACTGGATCAGAGCATCTCCAAACAGCTGATCTTGTAGTGTTCCCAGTATGCTGTGGTTATAACCTACCATTTCACAATGATGTATGCAGTGGAATGAAAGCTAGCCTGTCTAGCCCAATCCCATAGAACAGCTACTGTAGCACAAAATACAGAAAAGGTCTTGTGAATGCTTGCAGTTTTATTGTTATAGCTAATTGGTATGTTTTACTGGCATCAATAACATGTGGTTACATCAGGTGTAAATATATATTTCATAACTGTCCCATAGTTATTTAGATGGTATACAAGATGTAGTTAATGTTTATTTTAGCTTTGGATTATGACTCAAGAGGGGAATGGGGAAAAATAAAGAGGAGGGCTCACCGGAGGTGGAGGAGGAGAACACTTGTTAGGTCTTTCATGCATAAGGCACTTTACTTTGCTCTCGACTTTAGTTTTGCATAGCCTTATACAAAAGCACAATCAGCAAGATGTGTGGAAATGGTGCAGGACAAGGAACTGAGGAATGAACTGAAAGAAATATGAAAAGCAAAAAGTAACAGTGAAGAGGGACAGCAGAGTTGAAGAAACCAAAGTTTGACAGGAAATATTTTTTTACACACCTGGTGTTTTGTTAAAAAGCTGGTGAGGTGAGATAAATTGAAGATGGATCCGAAAAGCTCAGATATACCACTAGTATCTTGCCATGTTCAGGTTTCAGATCAGTCTTTTTCCTCTGGTCTGGGGTCCTACACTTCTCTGTCAGGTAAAGCTACTACTTTACATTCCATCTTGATTGTGTCTTCATTTCGATCCCTTACACTGTTCTTCAAACACATAACAGGAATTGTCAATGTATGATGCCTAGATGAGGTGTGCTTTCTTTTATGCTTGTATTATATTTTGTTGGGCATTATTCTACCTTTCTTCAGTGTTTTAGGTGACAGTTTTCAAAGTTCTTTTTAAAGTTCTTTTTCAGTCATGTAGTCGAACTGAAGCTTGAGCTTTGTACAATCAGAGAAAAAGTCTCATAATTTGCTCCCTAAAGTGCTTATTCACTAATTTCAAGCAACTCACTTTAAAACTACTGCTACCTTGTGAGCAAGAATAATTACATTTCATTTAGTCAATTTGCTGCAACTAATGAATTTTATCCAGATCAAGATGAAAACACAGCAACACTTAAAAACAAGTTGTAATTTTCCATTGTGAAAATAGCATTCCACTGGCAGATATGGCTTTGGTTGAGCCACAGGATCAGTAGGATTACATAGTGGTTAACAACTAGAGAAAAACAATCACGTGCTAATAATCCTCTGGGCCATGATGGCAGGGAGCCAAGGTGTGGAAAAATAAGAAATTTGTGCTTACCAGAAGTTCAGTTTATGGTGCACATTGACATTGATATATTGATATTTTGCTATGTCTTTAGAATTGTTTTAGTTTTAATTAATGATGGATAGGTTTCACTGGTCTGCTTAAAAGAAAAGCTGTAAATAGATAAACTGTAGTACAGTGTAGTGTCCAAAGTCCAAAATTCAAAGGGGGGCCTTTGGCATTGGAATGGCTCATCTGAATAGTTCAGCATATTGTATATGGTCACAGGATACACTCATACAATATGCACATAATATTTCTAATGAAGCATATGAAGAAATATGTCACCCTTTTTTGAGGCATACACTTATATAACTTGTGAAATATAAAGTATGTGTGTGTCAGAATAATTCAAATACATTTCAAAATGTTGATATGTTTATCTCTATTTTATTTCTTGTTAGTAAGATAATTAGATAATTGAAGACTTAATGATGAAGTGTTAATAGTTAATTTTTGTGTTTTGTGTTTTTAACAATTCTTTATTTAAGTATGTTTTTAGCTAGCCCAAAAACCCCTGGTGTGTGTGTGTGTGTGTGTCAGTGTCACCAGCTGCAGAGAGACTGCGCTGCATCCTTGGAGAGGATGATGAGTCCACACCAACACTCTTTACAGAGATGGACACACTGCATCATGAAGGTGGAGAACCAGAGTGGAAGGAATCAGCAAGGTAACTCACACATATCATTTTCAAACAAACTTAATCAAAGCCACACTCATAACGACATACATACTTATGTCCATTTACACACATACATGATTATGTACTCTTGATTATGTACTCTTGATGTATTTTGATTATGTCTATATTGTGATTTTTCTCTAAATTTTAGCAGTTTAAACACAAAATCATCTTTGACATTGATATGACTTCTTTAACACTGTTGGAGACTATTCCCAATGGCTCTTTTACATGTCATGTGAGCGCCCATGGAGGACTGTTTGCTGGCTGAAAGGGACAGCTGGAAAAAAAAGAACTCTGAAAGAGAACCTGGTGATAGCTGGTGAGGCTATCAGCAAGTCAGCAGTGTGCAATCTCCGCACAGACCAGCATCTAGTTCTATACTGTGTCAAGTGCTGATCTGCAATCATCTGACTTGTGCAAGTTGTGCCCCTACACTATTACTTCTATGGGGACAGATACAAATTACTCCAATTTTTCATCCCTAGATTATAATGCACTCCACAACTCAATCAAATAGACAGAAACCTAAATGTTAATTAATTGTGTGTTTTCTCAGGTGGGTAAAATTTGAGGAGAAAGTGGAGGAGGGGGGAGAACGATGGAGCAAGCCCCATGTTTCCACACTGTCACTGCACAGTCTGTTCGAGCTGCGAACATGTTTACAGACTGGTAGCATCCTGTTGGACCTGGAGGGCTACTCTCTGCCTCAAATAGTTGGTGAGTTAATCCTGTGTGTGTGTGTGTGTGTGTCAAGGCAGCTGGACCATTTTGTCAGTATGACGTTTATACTGTCTATACTATCTAAGCCAATTCATGTTCTTGTTTTGCTTAAGCATTATAACTGGGTATCTTTTTCATGTTCAGAAGAAATAGTGCACAGGCATGTACAGGATGGCCTGATAGACTCTGAGCTCAAAGACAAGATCAGTTTCATTTTGCTGAGGAAGCATCGACACCAGACCAAGAAGCCCATCCATCGCTCACTGGCTGACATTGGAAAGCCCAGTCCTACAAGTAAAGGTCTTGTGCTCTATTTTGTATATGAATTGTTGCTGTTTTCCTTATGTGGATGTCCATTAAAAAAAGTATGTGCCAAGATTGTTGGTCATTAGTTACCTGCCACAGCCTCTTTTTGTCAGTGCTGGATGCATATATGGAACATATAGAGTGACCTGAGACATTTCCCCATGCAAGATCTCTCTAGCGTTGATAATCTTTATACTTCTTCAGCCCCTTCTCACGGGTTTTAGAATGGAATTGGGTGAAGATACTGGAAAGACTTCTGCAAAGCTTGAAGGACTCTTTTTTTTCTAGTTTTAACAATGTAGTATCTTTACTAAGACAAAGAATTTGGGAGTATATTCATGATTACAAATGATATACTTTGAACCTCATTAAAAAAAAACTCTTTCATGATTCTTCCATTCTATCTTCTATGCCTTCTCAGCTCATCCTTCTCATCTTCTGTCCTTTTTTAATTTCTAATGAACCCTACACCTTGCATTCTCTCAACATGTCTCTTTGGATCTTTTTCTCTTTTCCCCTCTTCATTCTTACCCTGGGTCTCTCAGACCGGAGTCCAAGTCGTAGCCATAGCTCCATGTATCACTCCACTGAGGATTTGCGGGGTCACCAGAGTGGAAGTCTGGGAAAACTATGTGAGTCTAGGATTCTCACCCCAATGTAGTCTACCTCTTGAATAAAATCTATATAAGTTTCTCAAAGTCATAAATGTTAATTGTAGTTGACTATGTCTGCTTTACCTAATCTATAGTAGTCCTTACAGCAACATTATGCAGCTTATATTGATGTGTATAATAAGCATCATATCATTTATCATACAACATCATATATTGTATCATATGACCGTGTATGGAATTTCATACGTTTTTGTCTAATAATACTTGCTTAGTGGCAAATAAAGAAAGGCTGCAAGGATGCAAATGTAGCTAAGACAGTTTTAACAAAGAGATTGCAAACAGTTTCCAAACGTACTGCAAAGTTAAAAACAGGTAAGGTTCAGTTGATTATTAAACAATAGCTATGGTTCAAAACAAAAACTAGGCTAAATCAACCCAATCAAACAAAATGAAAAGGCTTGGTAATGCTAGGAACAAATTGTAAATGTGCAACGAAAATAAAGTAATTGTAAGCTGTGACTGTGAGTGCAGGAGATTGGAAACAGATGTGTGTGATTAGTATGAAGGTGACTCAACAATGTTTCTCTGAGCCATAGCCTTCCTGCTTGAGAAGGTATGATTTACATATGTCTTTTACTAAATAAGCAGGTTGGTCTTCAACAATGGAGCTGGAGGAACTGCTGGTGGCTGGTGGATGGTGCATGGGTCTGTTTCGACTGATTTGAGGCAGGATACCGGATACAAGGATGGGGCTATGTGCCTGGTGGCAGAGTGAATGTGTGACAAAGCACCGACCTTGGAGTTTTTAGAGCCTGGCAGAAAGATATGCTAAATTTGATTCAGGCAAAGAATAGAGACTAGCAGGCCTGGGTTTCAGGCGCTTAGTGGTTCTCCAGCCATCTTGACTGCCAGCAGTTCTCAGTTGCTGACATTGGAATTGTGCTAATATTGAGAGATGATGGCACCTACTCCAGTCTTTAAGGCATGACCTCCATGATGAAGGGCCTAGACCTAGACCTACCCTAGTCTGGGTACCTAAATAAAGGGGCTGTGGTGAAAGTTTTCTTGAGCTGGGCCTTGGCTTATTTGGCTGTGATGTTTCAATCTAGGCATTTGGGTTTTTTGGGCATTTGGCCCCATAGCAGAGAGATGAGGGGGTGAGCGACGGAGTTGAAGCCCAAAATGAAGCATCAGTTGAAGGAACACTTTATTTGATCCATGGACACTCCATTAGGGCTGATGATGTATCCCAGAAATGAAATTGTGCACTGATGGAAATTGTATTTCTTCCCCTTCACATATAGTTGGTGTTTAAGAATCTCTAAGAATACACCAGAATGTCATTCATATATGCCACCACAAACCTTTCCATTATGTTTATCAGCACATCATTGATCAGAGTACATCATTCATCATTGCTGATAAAGAGCCCATATGGCATGGTATTCGTCCCTTATGGCCTGGTATTTATAAAGAGTCCGTATGGCATGGTATTCATAGTGGCCACTAGAGGTGCTGAAGGGTGTTTTCCACTCATCCCCCTTGTGGATAGGCACCAGCTTGTATGCACTGCATAGGTCAAACTGGGTGAAGACTTTGGCTGCTTAGAGCTGTTCTACTGACACTGAGATGAATGGTTAGGGATATGCATAATTTACTGTGCACTAGTTTAGGCCCCTATAATCAATTCAGGGTCAAAGGCTACCCACCAGTGCTGGGGAGGTGGTTGGCCTTGTTGAAGTGCCTCCGGAATATATTCCTTTATGGCTCATTATTCTGCTAGTAAAAGGGGGTAAACTCAACCAAGAGAGAGTATGGTGCCTGGCAGCAGATCTATGGCCACTGGCCTTGGTCTTGCTAAGGACCTCTTGTAGGTCACAATATTCTTCAGGGATGTTACTGTCTGAATGTGTTTCAGGGTTCTCTATGGATGTGGATAATATCATGTATTCAGGTCTGCAAATACAATGCTGTATGCAGTACTGGGACTAGTGGGTAAAATGCCTGTCCGGCCATGACAACTGAAGGTTGTGGAGCTTCATCCATGGGAGGTTCAGGATCACTGGTTGCTTGGGGGAAATGGTGAACAGCAGCCTCATGGTGAAGCCCACAGAAGGAAAAACTGGGTGCACCTAGTGGTGGTATGTCTGCTGATGGAACCCCTGGCTTGGATGTGTAGCAGTTGGGGCAGCAGTTTCATAGAGATTCATGTTGAGATGAATCACAACTTCTGGACTGGAATTTACTTACACTCTGCCATCTGCTCTCGCTCGTGGTCAAGCTGGTCTTGGTGAATTGGGGGCACTGTCCAATGCGGTGGTCAGCTTGGTCACAGTAGAAATAGCAATGCTCTCTGTGACTCTCTCTCTCTCACTCTCACGGTGTATTTCTTTCTCACCAAGCAACGTGCACCAGCTGCATGGGCTTGGCAGCAACATTGGTATCTGGCATCATGCACTAAAGCAGGTTTTAAAGGCTATAAAGGCATCCCACCAGTCCGGCTCATTTGCTGCATCTATACATTGGTGAAATTTTCTGTCAGGTAAAGAAAGGCTGAGAAGATGCAAAGAAAGTTATAATGAGGAGGTTACAAACAGTTTCAAAATGACTGGTAAAAGGCAAAGGTAAAAAATAGGCAAGGTTCAGGAGATCAACAAACAGAGACTAGGTAATTATGTTATATGGAAATCAAAGCACAAGGCAAAAAGCCTGCTAATGTCAGAAAACACGTGTAATCTGAGCATATCTTGAAAGATGAAAGAAAGTATTTTTGAGCTGTGATTATTAAAACATGACACAGTGTTTTTCTAGATACTGTATATATACATAGTCATTAAGTTTTGAATTAAAATCTTAGGTGTTAGACTGCCTTCTTGTTTAATTTTCCTCTCCTCATGTATGAGCATCAAAATGTTTTCTGAAATCAGATTAACAAAAGCTGGTTGAAGAAGGAAGTGATAGCTAGCTATTTAGATGTACAAACAACCAATTTCAGTAATTAATGCAAATAAACAAACAGAATTTTATACTTTTATACTTTATATTTATTTGCGATTATTTTTTTTATTGCTGAACAGGTAAGATATTTATTTGTTATTTCATTTGTTGCATATCAGTGAACAATAAATATATATTCTTATTAACTTGTTAATGTTAATTAAAACTTCATAAAAACTGTTATTCATGGTTAATTTAAATGACAATTTCATTATTAATTAATGTGTGCATTTCCTGTCTTGTTGTATTTGTATTTCCTCTCTAGATCATGTTCAGAGTCGAAGCATGAATGATATCTCAATTACTCCAAGTTCTGACCAGGTATGTTATTTTTCTGTGTGTATATGCTTTCAGTGTGAGTTAATTAAATTACAAGTGGGAATTTAAGAAGTGTACCAATCTGTGCAATATTTTGGCTGGTGTAATAGATATTTTAGAGATTTTGGTAACAATAGCAGTCTAACAGTAGGACTTCTAACAGTAGGACTATAGGCACTTCTGTGGGCCCTGAACAGTGTTGAGTAACATGCTTGTGGTGGTTTGTTCTATTTTACATGGAGAAGGGGATATAAAGCCTTAAAGTACACATCCTTTGAAGTCCAGACCAAAACTAAACCACAATAAATGTGTTTTTTCCCTTATATGGATTGCTTATATTATAGTTAGACGAATTAAAATGTGTCTGCTAATGTGTTTATAAGATGACAGGTCAATTTGTTGCTGGGAACAGCACTTTATTTCTATATATATTTCTATTTATCTCAGATATACTTCTGTATCTGTTACTGTTTCCTAATACATTACAAATTTACAAATGTCATTTTAATTTAGTTGTTAGTCCCCTAAGTGGGGCAGCAGAAATCCAAAATAACAAAATTGAATGCATGCATTCTGGGAGTGGAGGGATTGCATATTCTCTCTCCCTTCACAATCACACTAGCCAATTGTGTGCCTCTGTGAGCTCATTATTCAGAACAGGAAAGAAAGCACTGTGTGTGTTACACTGCCTTGAGATGCCTTCTAACTGGAGCTGTCTGGTTTACAGGAATTGCAAGGTAAACAAAATTAGGGAGAAAATATTTTATCAGAAATATTTTATAAATAGCAAAGCAAAAAATGTGAATATGAAGAGTTTTTTGAGGAGGACCGGGAAATAGGTATTTTATTGTTTGGAAATTATGTTGTAATTATGCTACCATTTTATAAGCACAAGTATTTGGTAAAATAGTGAGATGCCTTCTTTGTAAATCAAAGCAAAAAAATCAGATTATATTGTGTTTGTATAAACTGGTGTGGCATCTATATAGTGGCCAACTGGTTACAGTGCCAACCCCAATGCCCCCCCCACACACACACACAATGGCAAGGCAGAGAAAACAGGCAGCAAAAGGGTGAAAAGCAGCAGACCAAATATGACTCTGATGTCTCATTTCCATTTTATACTTAATAAAGTCTAATGTCTGAAGCTGAAGTTTATGTCTAAAAACATGACATGCCATTACCCATGGGTGGGATAAGATTAAGGCTTTTCTGCTTATTAACCAATGTTAAATGTATGTAGTGATTTTTACTCCTCATATTCTCAGTTACTGTATGTACTGAGGGCATTGAAACAAACAAATGTAAAAGACAGACTGAGGAATGTCTAAAATGTGGAACAGTATTTTTACAACTGGGTTTCATAAAACATGTCAATCATGTGCTAGCACTTGTCATGTTTTTTTGTTTTACTGTTTTTGTTTACTAGAATACTAATAAAATGAGAAATTCATAATTTTTGTTTTAATTTTTAATGAATAATAGATGACTATTTTGAAATGTTACCCACCAGCTCAAGAACAAGTTTATGAAGAAAATTCCTAGAGATGCTGAAGCATCCAATGTGTTGATTGGAGAGGTGGACTTTCTGGACAAGCCTTTCGTGGCCTTTGTCCGTCTTGCTCAAGCCACAACATTGGGTGGACTGACTGAAGTCCCAGTACCTACCAGGTAAAGAAAAATATACTGTTGTTTTTATAGTTGGATTTTTTCAGTCTTGAATGCTGAAAATGATCTGTATTTCCTCAGCAATCTTACGGTTTTGTTTTTGTAGATTCCTCTTTGTTTTGCTTGGACCTCATGGCAAAGTCAAATCCTACAATGAAATTGGCCGTGCTATTGCCACACTCATGGTTGATGATGTAAGAATGAATGTATAAATCTTTGTATAACTAAATCATTTTGTGCCCGAAATTTTGTGTAAAGAATACAAAAAACATACATTATGTCAATATTTATTTAATTGTCTCTTCAGCTCTTTAGCAGTGTGGCCTATAAGGCCAGACACCGTGATGACTTGATTGCAGGTCTTGATGAGTTTTTGAATGAGGTGACAGTTCTCCCACCAGGAGAGTGGGACCCAAAGATTCGTATTGAGCCACCAAAGAAAGTTCCTTCAGCAGAGATGAGGTATCAGGATATGACTTGTGTGTAACTGATATGGTGTAATCTGGTTTTGAATATCTGTATAGATCGCAAGAAACCAAAAATTGCAAAACAGCTGAGAAAAATGAAATTGTTTTTTATTTTGCTACAGAAAGTCAGTGTTTTCACTAAATGAGCTGGGACAAGCAAATGGAACTGCAGGTGGAGGAGGAACAGCTGATGATGATGAAGAGATGCCTGTCCCTCATGAGCTGGGAGAGGAACTGACCTTTACTGGGAGGTAATGCTACCCAGTACACTATCAGCCCCAAACCCTCTTTTGGCCCTCGAAAAAATAACAGAGAGGCATCATATGCATAGCCATTATAATTGGTTATAGTGTTGCTGGCAGAATTGATGCAACACTCTCTAAGGAGCTGACGGTATTCAGTTGATTAAGAAATTATAAATATTGGAACACCCTGAGTTACAATTAAGCTACAGTATAAGGCTTCATTTATTGCAATTAATGCATCAAAATATAGCTCAAAATAGACTAATTTGGGGGTGGTTATATTTTTATTCCAGGTTGACCATGTTACAAAAGTTCTGTGTTTATGTGCTTATTTGTACAAATGAAATTTGATTAGTTTGGCAAAATAAAAACAAAAATCAAAAATTGATTTGTAATTTCTCTTGTACTTATCTTGCAACTCTTTTGTACTTTTAGATTTTAGCGGTTTACTTACTATTTTTGCTTTGAGTTTGTATTTTGTGTATGTAATGTAGATTTTGTGGAGGTCTTTGGCTTGACATCAAACGGAAATTACCATGGCTCCTGAGTGACTTCTATGAGGGCTTTCACATCCAGTCTGTCTCAGCTGTACTCTTCATATACCTGGGATGCATCACTAATGCCATCACATTTGGAGGACTCTTAGGAGATGCCACCGACAACTACCAAGTACCATTATTTAATATAAAACAGTACCAAGTTCAGTCTCTTCCCACACTCTGTATGTTATTTTTGCCTTTACTTAATCAATAATTAAATTATTTATTTTACCTCAAGCAGAAACTCTCAAGTACATCAGTTGATTCAGTTGAAGCATTGACAGATTAGTGCAACCATTAGAAGAAAAATTAGGTTGTTAAGTTTTTATAGGGAAATGTTTGCAATAACATGATCTATATGTACTGAATTATTATTGTGTGCTCTAGGGTGTGATGGAGAGCTTCCTTGGCACAGCACTAGCAGGAGTGGTCTTCTGCATTTTTGGTGGCCAACCCCTCATTATCCTGAGTTCAACAGGACCTATACTGGTCTTTGAAAAGCTGCTCTATGAATTTTGCAAGTGAGTACAAAAGCCTGTTGGCCATACCACTACTTCATATTTGTTATTTTATTCATGTATGTGTACTGATCATTATTGATTACCTTTTTTTATCTGTTGTTGGTAATCAGCTATTAATGCCAGGCATTATGGCAAACAGCCTTGTGATAGAGACATTTTATGATATATGACTTCATTGTTTTCTGCAATCAGAGCTAATGACATTGACTACATGGAGCTGCGTTTGTGGATTGGACTGCATTCTTGCCTTCAGTGTCTTGTCCTGGTGGCCTCCGATGCTAGCTACATCATCAAGTACATAACACGTTTCACTGAGGAGGGCTTCTCCAGCCTCATCTCCTTTATATTTATCTCTGATGCTATTAAGAAGATGGTAGGGGCCTTTCAGTACTACCCTATTAACACGAACTTTAAGCCTGACTTCATCACTACCTACAAGTGTGAATGTATTGCTCCAGACCAAGGTGAGTGTAATTAAAATTAAAATAACAGTTTATGGCCTTTTCAGTGCAGCAAGGGCTAGTTCTTGAAGTTCATCACCAGTCTACTGAAATTTTTCTTTTTTCAAGGCTTTTGTTGCATACGTTACATGTTTACATTGTCCAGTTTGTCATTTATTCTACGTAGTGAGTTACAAGAGCAGTGAAGACAGTTTTAACTTGCATTCTTGATATCTTTTTTATACCATAGTCTACTTTTTTCTTGTTTTTCTTTTTTTTTTTTTTATTTAGGTGCTTCAGTGGTTTTTAATTCGTCTACTCTACTTGGCCCAGACAACTTTACTGATTACTCTCTGGTAAGAGCAAGCAGCAAGCTGGAAAACAATGATGATTGTAATATTTCTATTTTGTGTTTTGCTGCAAATTTTTTGCTATGAAAAATATCAACTACTGATAAGGTAGAATTAAATCATGTGCTTTCATTAATGCCTATATGTAATCAGATTTAGTTCCTGTATCACTGTATATGCTCTTCCTTCCATATAGTACAACTTCACAGTTCTAGACTGGAGTCAGCTGACAAAAAATGAATGTCTAAAGTTTGGTGGATCTCTGGTGGGCAAATCCTGCAAGTATGTTCCTGACCTGGCTCTCATGTCTTTCGTCCTGTTTTTCGGCACCTATTCCATGACCATTTCACTCAAGAAGTTTAAGTTCAGCCGCTACTTCCCTACCAAGGTTTGAATGAGCCAGCAAGAATATTATAATGTTATGACTTGAAATACCAAGGTGAAAAGTACTTTATTAATCCTCAAGGGGAACATAGGTAATATGGTAATTGAAATAAAGACAAACTATACTGCATAATTTGACAGAGGTTTTATAGTTGAATTCCACGTTTTTTAAATGACCAATGAGACATCAATTGCTTGTTGGGTATTACTTAATTAACTGTGAAAATATATATTTTTTATATACTTTATTACTTAATTAACTGTGAAAATATATTTGTATGTTAATGACACTAGTGACATTTACTGTGAAAACCATACAACCCATTCTTTTTCCTGCCTATCACATTTACTATAATTTTTTATGTTTACCTTTTTTGCCCCCTTCATCCCAACCTCATCCCTCAGTGGCGTACCTTGATTGCAGATTTTGCCATTATTATATCCATTATGGTCTTCTGTGCCCTGGATTACCTGATGTCCCTGGAAACACCCAAACTGCATGTGCCCACTGAGATCAAGGTCACAAGGCACCCAAAATGCCCTTCTGTGTCATAATCTAACCCTTTTCTTTTAATCACATTTCCTCCTTTTAGAATTGACTTGAAATCGTATCAAGTGCTTATGTGACTGCTGCCGTGTTGTTGTGGTGTTTCATCTAAATGCTTTTTTCTTCTCTTTCTTTAACTCATTATAATTATTTATTTACTCCCTTTCTTTAACTACTTCTGTATGATTGTAAGTCTACTATTTATATTTCTTTCTTATTCCTCTCTGTAAATGTGTAGCTTCGGAAACTCATCAGTGATTTTTCCATCTTCACTTCAATCATGACTTTTGTTGGTCTTGATATTTTAATGGGGCTTGAAACACCTAAACTTATTGTGCCCACAGAATTTAAGGTATGATCCTGATTTGCAAACTGTGTCATACATTTTTGTCAAGGACTGTTATTGGCCTACAATTTTGATTGTATTTCATACACACAAGTTTAATTCCAGTTGGTTCCTGATGGCAGTTTAAAACAGTCTTAAACTAAATTACATGTCTGAAAGCATGGGCTAATGTCAGAAAAAAACAGTAGTAGTTTTTATTAACTACCTTTTTTAAATTCAACTTACCCTAATTCTCGCTTCTGTCTCTACAGCCCACTCGGCCAGATCGTGGTTGGATGGTCATGCCTACAGGGAAGAACCCCTGGTGGATGTATTTAGCTAGTTTTGTGCCTGCTCTTCTTGTTACAATCCTTATTTTCATGGATCAGCAGATAACTGCTGTTATTGTTAACCGCAAGGAGAACAAGCTTAAGGTACACTATAGTTAAAGTCATTCTCACTTTCTTCCAATACAGTTTGGTGGAATCTTAATATTCATGTTAAAAATATGACCTGAAACCTGTATTTTTGTAATGCAATAGATAATCATTTTTGTACATCATTTATTAAATTATTTTGCCCTTAACCACTTTATTTCATGCAACATTTTAAACCAAACGTATTGTATCTTAACTCAGTGTAAATTAGAGTGGCATATTTTTTATTTATAACATTTTCTACCCATTTTTTTTCACATATTGTACTTGAGAAGAAAGGATGTGGCTACCATTTAGACCTGTTTTGGGTAGGAATCCTCATGGCTGTCTGCTCTTTCCTGTGCTTGCCATGGTATGTAGCAGCTACAGTCATCTCCATTGCTCACATAGATTCCCTTAAGATGGAGAGTGAGTGCAGTGCTCCAGGGGAGCAGCCACAGTTCCTGGGAGTGCGGTAAGCATTGCATGGTTAAGTTGAACATTATATTATTAACAGTGATATATTCTGTTTTATTCATTGTTTATTTATTCTTTTTATCTATTTATTTGATTCATTTACTTTATTTTTGTACTGTTTAAGAAATTACATTGCATCTCTTCACAATACTGCCTTTCTTTTTGACAGAGAGCAAAGGCTGACAGGTATTCTGGTTTTTGTACTCACTGGAGTTTCCATTTTCCTAGCTCCCATACTGCAGGTGAGTCTTGTGAACATAAGTTAGTGTACATCAATAAGCACCACTGTGCTTTTGGTTCATCATGCAATAAAGTGAAAGCATCTCCTATTTATAATACAAGAACATTCTGTCTCTGTTTGAATTGTTGATAGATAAATAGAAGACACTCGCCACCACAGGGTGGTAGTTCTCAAGCATCTTGTTACAGAAATTGAAAGATCTGAGTGTCCTCAGGAAATAGAGTCTCATTCCCTGCTTGTATACAGCATCAGTGTGGGTCCTCCAGTCCAGTCTGTCATTTAAGTGTACACCCAAATTCTTTGTTATAACCAAAGTTATATACTTTGGTAGTTGTTAACAATTCCAACTTCCTCACCCATGATGGTTATGGGCTCAATCAAAATTTTAGTCCTAGGCCTTCTTTATGGTCTCAGGCTGTCCTGACCTTCATAATTAAAAATATGCACTACTTACCAGGCTAATAACTGACATTAAAATAAAGCTGTAACACCCTCATTTTGAGAGAACTTTGTTAATTGAAAATTTGTGTTTGATTTGGACATTTATACATGTGGATTATTATTATTTATACAGATTGGATTATGTCCAGAGCTGCAAGTAATATATAACATTTGATAATAATATTTTTTAAAGGATTCATTTCATTTATAAAGTAGCTAGTCTAAACTCACTGTGGTACACAATTAACATCACTGTATTTAAAACTAATTTGACTCAGAGGCATTGCATCGTTTAATCAAAGTACACATTATGTATTTTCTATTTACAATCTCAATTCCCAATTGAGATTACCAATGCACAAAAAGTGTGCAGAACCAGTAAAAATGTCTGGAAAACCATAACCTTCCATTAGTATTAGACCTTTGCATATGCAGATTAAATGACTTTTAAAAAGGTGCCTTGTTTGGTTTCCATTTTTCATATTGTAAATTTTACTGATGGATGAGAGATGAAAAATTAGATGAAGCTGAGAATTCAGGATTTAAATGCTTTATTTGTATGAAAAAAAATCATGTTTGTTTTGTGGAAATAAAATGGAAAAAAGCTTCTGGCTTTCTGCTATTCATTTCAAAACAGATATGAATTAGATGGATGATACCTGGATTAGTCAGGTTTTCCTTATATCTGTTTCTGACATAAGGGCTTAATTTAATTTAATACAGGTTGAAAGTTTGCAGTATTCGTTGTTTAGCTGTTTAGGCCCAATCATGTATCTTGAGATTCTTTTCCTACAAAGACACATAATACCAGTGAAAATGAAGTGATGCATTTTATATATAAACACTGTCAACACAGAAATCTTTAAATAATAATAATAATAATAATAATAATAATAATAATAATAATAATAATAATAATAATAATAATAATAATAATAATAATAATTGCAGGATTACACAATTAGCATATATTGTATAAAGATATTTAAATTAATTTAATGTGAAACATTTTGACATTTCGCTAGTGAAGTATAAAATCGCAATATATCACTGAAACCTTTACTATAATATTATTTTAATCTGCTTTTTTCTAGTATATTCCCATGCCAGTACTTTATGGTGTGTTCCTGTACATGGGTGTAGCCTCTCTTAGTGGCATTCAGGTGCGTACACACACACACACACCCCTTTCTATTGATACTGACATAATTATTAATGCAGCTAATGCTACACTTACTCTTTAAACTAACTCTAATCTTAACCTCTCTTTTTAGTTTTCAAATAAAACATGCATTCATTTAATATGCCAGACTAAGTTCCTTTAGATTACATTTCCTTCCTTATTGTAAAGGATCTTAATCGTATTGTTTAGTTTTGGGAGAGGATCAAGCTTATCCTGATGCCTGCCAAGCACCAGCCAGACTTTGTTTTCCTCCGCCATGTACCTCTGCGTCGGGTGCATCTTTTCACCTTAGTCCAAATTACTTGTTTGGCTGTGCTCTGGATCCTCAAGTCTACTGTGGCAGCTATTATTTTCCCTGTCATGGTAAGATCTATGCTATGCTTTTTTTCTATCCTGCAGTTTCATGCATTACTGTATATTAGAAAAAAGGAATACACTGGCATTGTTTTTGATGTAAAGTAGTATTCATACTTTATTTTATACCTTTCATATTAAACTAAACTGAGCATACAAGGTTTTGGAAGAAATAAAAGTATAGTATAGTCATGCAGCAGCTAGTCAAACCATGAATCATGCAACTGGTGCATTAAAGGTGCAAAATGTGACAATAAACCTGCAGTGCTGAATTACACAAGCAATTGCAAACATCAAGAGTCAAGAAACATAATACACGTTAACTAATTACAGAGCACCAAAACCACAATTAGATTTACACACATCTTTAAATAAGTCAATGTGTCTGGATTTCAGATAAAAGATAACATTTTGACATAATTCCAACTAGCCATCTAACAGGTCCTAGATAATGGAAAATAATTGTATTAGAATACTTCTGAGCCACAATTTTTGCAATTTCAACTTAACCTTTTATCAAACTGAAAGAGTTTATGATGAACTTGGAGCGTCTTTGTTATGTCCTATTTCCAGATCCTGGGACTGATGGTAGTGAGAAAAATGCTTGACCTTGTCTTCTCCCAGCATGACCTGGCCTGGCTGGATGACATTCTCCCAGAGAAGGACAAGAAGAAAAAGGAAGATGAGAAGAAGAAGAAAGAGAGAAAGAAAGTCAAATGCAGAGATCGTGACAGTGACGAAGAAGTTAGTGGAAAAATAAGTTTTGTTTAACACATTTTAAACCACTCGTGCTATTATCAGCATTGATTTTTTTAAATTAATCATTGCATTTTTTTCCCTTCCTTTCACAGTGTTTCTAAAGAGGCACTGTGTAACTTTTGCTGCAGTCTGTATGTGTCGTTTATCTAATTTACAGTTTCTGTGCGCCAGCCCCAGCATGCCATTTAATTTATTTGGTGTGTCCTGCATGTGGTTTCTGCTGAATGTTGGGTATTTAAATGAGTACATAAATTTAGTTGCATGGCAGTAGCTTGGTGTTTCTGTGTCTCTCCCAGTTTAAATGTCCAAGTGATAACCTTCCCTCAGTGAAGATACCAAAGGAGCCAACAGAGTGTCCATCATCCTCCCCTGATCCTCCTCAAACACCCTCCTGACACACACCTTGTTATATCTAACTGTGAGTGAACCTTACATTACCTTCCTCTGATGTGATAAATAGCTATGTCCGATATGGTTTATAAATGTTTAATCATTATCCTTGAAATCTAAACATCCCAAATGAAAACTGGACATTCAAATTTCTATTAATTGGGTAGGTTTATTTGGTTTAGTTTGTAGATATGTAGATTAGGCCAGCTTCTGGCCTAAATAGAATATTGCATCAGCCTATATTTAGACAATAGCAATTAATGTTGTATTTTATTAAATTCATTTATCCCAATTTTATATCCCAAAGTTAAATAGTTAAACACAAAATATCTGCTCCAGAATTAAGTAGTGACTTACTAAAATAAGTTTAGACCAGCAAGATTTAAAATATAAGTGAAATTTGGAGATTTTTGTCATAATCATCAACTGCCTTACTGCGTTTTTGTGAATTGATTTTATTTTATGCTGCACTTCAATCTGATTCTAAATAATAAAAAAAGAAGCCAAAAACGTTAGCAAGCAATAATAACATATAACATCCTGTAACTTTAGCTATTTGGCATCAATTTAGGACAGGCACTGAATAAATCTAATTGGATGGAAAGCAGTTTGGTAAAAACATTCTTCCCAGTCCAAAAACCTACCTGTATATGTATGTTTATTTATTTATACATCTTCAGTCTGTAGTCTACAGCTCAGATTCATGGTGCAGATTCTGGAGCCTGTCCTAGGAACACTGGATACCTTTTCCTGTTTCCTGTTATTTATTTATTTATTAAAATTTGTTTGTTGCTTGTCAGTGCAAGCCTGACCTGTTGAACCTCTGCAAATGAAGATCTCCTTCCCTTCATCTCCAGCTCAGCCTGCATTTCCATTCAGCTACTCTCCTATGTTTATGGAGCCAAAATATGAGGGGACCGTGTTTTACCAGTAACAGTGTGAGACTTTGGTGGTGAAATTATAATCTTTTTGTTCTTTGAGTGAAAAATGTTTAACAGTAAAAAAATGTAACCCAAAACTTCATGTGCTTTGCCATAGTTTGTCTAATGAATTTAGAATTATTTTCATCCCTAGTGAATACACAAGATTTTATAAATGACTGCTTAGGTTAGTAAAATCACATGCCACATGCACATATTAACTTCAGAACTCACTGCAAGTAGCATAGTTTTTCAAATAGAATTCAACCTCAGTCTTTGGTTTTGCTTTGTATGTAATAAAACCAAATAATTGAAACATCCTAAAATAATATACCTCCACAGTAGACCCACGATTTAATCAAAAAGTGACTATAAATACTAAAAGTAACTATAGAATAAATGTTGATTTAAAATCTGTATTTGAAGTTTAATATGCTATAAAATCAACTGATATGTCACAATATTAATAAATGTTTGAAATGATTAATTATTGTTAGTTGTTTACAATCGTTCCTCTGTTTGAATGAATCTACTATTTGTGAATATGCAGTCAGTTTTCTAAATCCTGTAATGTTTGCTAGAAATAAACATATTTTAAAAATCACAAAAATACTCTAATTTTTAAATGTTGCTCTCTATCAAGTTACATACACATGCACACCTTTTCAAAGGTCCTTACAGCTGTTTGTTCTGAACAAACCCTCTCATCATCTTGCTTTAGCCTGGATGGTCCTGCAATCTTAGATCTGCTTGTGCTTTAGTGCATGTACACTATATTGCCAAAAGTATTCGCTCACCCATCCAAATAATCAGAATCAGGTGTTCCAATCACTTCCATGGCCACAGGTGTATAAAATCAAGCACCTAGGCATGCAGACTGTTTTTACAAACATTTGTGAAAGAATGGGTCGCTCTCAGGAGCTCAGTGAATTCCAGCGTGGAACTGTGATAGGATGCCACCTGTGCAACAAATCCAGTCGTGAAATTTCCTCGCTCCTAAATATTCCACAGTCAACTGTCAGCTGTATTATAAGAACGTGGAAGTGTTTGGGAACGACACCAACTCAGCCACGAAGTGGTAGGCCATGTAAACTGACGGAGCGGGGTCAGCGGATGCTGAGGCGCATAGTGCGAAGAGGTCGCCAACTTTCTGCAGAGTCAATCGCTACAGACCTCCAAACTTCATGTGGCCTTCAGATTAGCTCAAGAACAGTGCGTAGAGAGCTTCATGGAATGGGTTTCCATGACCGAGCAGCTGCATCCAAGCCATACATCACCAAGTGCATTGCAAAGCGTCGGATGCAGTGGTGTAAAGCACGCCGCCACTGGACTCTAGAGCAGTGGAGACGCGTTCTCTGGAGTGACGAATCGTGCTTCTCCATCTGGCAATCTGATGGACGAGTCTGGGTTTGGCGGTTGCCAGCATTGCCAGCTGACTGCATTGTGCCAAGTGTAAAGTTTGGTGGAGGGGGGATTATGGTGTGGGGTTGTTTTTCAGGAGCTGGGCTTGGCCCCTTAGTTCCAGTGAAAGGAACTCTGAATGCTTCAGCATACCAAGACATTTTGGACAATTCCATGCTCCCAACTTTGTGGGAACAGTTTGGAGCTGGCCCCTTCCACTTCCAACATGACTGTGCACCAGTGCACAAAGCAAGGTCCATAAAGACATGGATGACAGAGTCTGGTGTGGATGAACTTGACTGGCCTGCACCTCAACCCGATAGAACACCTTTGGGATGAATTAGAGCAGAGACTGAGAGCCAGGCCTTCTCGTCCAACATCAGTGTGTGACCTCACAAATGCGCTTCTGGAAGAATGGTCAAAAATTCCCATAAACACACTCCTAAACCTTGTGGACAGCCTTCCCAGAAGAGTTGAAGCTGTTATAGCTGCAAAGGGTGGACTGACGTCATATTGAACCCTATGGATTAGGAATGGGATGTCACTTAAGTTCATATGCGAGTCAAGGCAGGTGAGCGAATATTTTGGCAATATAGTGTATGTTGCCAGACACTGTTGAGGTTTAAGTTTTTAAGTGGCGTCTACACCACCACCTTTAAACACAAGCACATGTTCTTATAATATTTATCAACATGGCTTCCATGAACATCCATGTTCCAGAACATCCTATTGTTTCAAAGAAAAATGACCATGCACAGACAGTGAAGCATGTGTACAAGTGAACAAGATTCTAAACTGAAGTCATGAAATTTTAATGTGTCTGTGGGTTAAACTATAAGCTATTTACCTTTATATACATTTATATACCTATTTTTTGCACAAAAGCGATAATCAAAAAGAGATAATAATCTCTTTGTGTTTTTGTGTTAGAATATAACCCCACTGTGGTAATCTAAAATAATTTAAATTGTATATAGCATGTTTACATGGTTGCAAAGCCTGGTAGAGCATCACCAGGGAGTTTTTGGGCTCCAGACCTCAGGTAGACATTGACTGCAATATGTACAATAGTTTAGAATTCTTATTTAATTCACCCAATTTGGATGTGAAGCTGAAATTCTTATTATATAAGTCATTTAATATAATTCATCTGCTCCTATTGGACAAGAATAGCAGGATTTGCTGGAGGAATAGTAAAGGGGTAAATATTTGCAAGCAAATTTAGTTCATATTCAATTAAACAACTTAAACAAATTGTTTGAGGATGATGACAGGCTTAATAAAATTCTCAAAGGAATGCATAAGTGCTCACTGGAAACAAATAATCAATAATGTGCACATATGCTGCACAAAGGAAATAGAAAATTTCCAGATAACATTTAACCAGTGGGAACAGGATTTGCATATGAAAACCTCAGGCAAGTGCCAGGTAGCACATACATACAGGCAATGGTTAAGGCTTAATTTCTGGACAGAGGGAAACAGAATAAGACTGTCAGTCTCCATTAGCATACAGCAAAATGTACACTCACCATCAACTGCCAGCTGAACTTTTATAAATTCTCTATATTGAGAAACGTCAACATGACATCATAGCTATGGCAGCTATATAATCTCGGAGCTATTTAAAGTGTTTTAATGTACTTCACTTTGAATGTCAAAATTTTGCTGAATCTTACGTTTTGTAAAAAATTTCTTCTAAGCTAAAAACAATGCTGATAAGTTTTACTGATGACAATGTTTTGTTACAAACATTGCTGATAAGTTTTACTGATGACAATCCATGTTTGACGTCGGTCTTTGAGAGGAAATCATAGTAGAGAAGACTAAAAAGGAGTTCACGAGCAGGGATTTCAAGTCGAGGGTCGCTTTTCCTAGTCGGATGCTGCGGTTTTCCGAAGTCTAGTCGAACACGGCTTTAGGACCGAAAGAGCGATTACTTCACTATGACGTCACTTGCCGCTCCTCTCCCGCTCCTATTGGACGCGAATTCCATTTCCGCTTGATGGAATAGCAGGATTTGTTGGTGGAATAGCAATGGGGGAAATATTTGGGCTCACGAGCAAATTTAGTTCATATTCAATGACACAACTAAACGAATTGCTCGAGGATGATGACAAGCTTAATGAAATTGTCAAAGAAATGGACGAGGTAAGTGCTCGCTGTCAACAAATACCACCGAGATCTCTGCATGACTCTCTTCCTTGCAAATCGCCTCTCCTTTGTCATGTTTATCTCGCTACACATATCTCACAACTATTTGTTATTACCTATATTCGCTAATGTTTAACTGTACTTGGAGTGTTGATAAGAAGTATGAAAATGAACTGCAAACGGACAGATTGTTACTTGTTTCGTCTCTTAAAATCTGCTGTTATGTAATACAAATACAAAATTACTTTTGCCTTGTCATGTAAAGTGGACTCCCTGTTTCTGTTGCCTTTTATGCTTGTTTTTATTCACAGTGGTCGATATTGCTTGTACTATGAACTAGTATCAAGGTTGTTTATGGTAATTATTTATTTATTAAGTGTGAGCCTAATGGATTGCTCTCGTGAAATGTCAGGGTTTAATCTAACTCAATTATTAAAAATAAACAAACCTAAATAACTGCAATTTTAATAAAACCAGGAAAGGTTATTGATGTGATACACAGGTGTAGAACGGTGTAAGCATTTAAATTAATATGATGATGCATAACTGTATTGTGTTATGATCATAAGGAGGGATTTATTTATTTATTTATTTATTTATTTATTTATTTATTTATTTATTTAACTAACTCTTGATGGGGTCTCTGGATGCCAAACAATGGAGAACTAATGATTTGAAAGCAGTATGCAGTAAATCAGGCTTTGGTAGTATGGTAGGATAGCCACATATTAACTGGTCTAATATGGCACAGGGGGTCTGGTGACATAAACATACTCATAGTTGTGTCATCTGACATATTTCTTTCACATAAGGGAGATGGCACACACAGACATCTTCTTGAAAAATTCACAATGTTGTCAGATTATTATTTTCCAGCTTCCTTATGACTTGACTAAATTTTCATTTACATTTATGGCATTTAGCAGATGCCCTTATTCAGAGTGACTTTCAGAGGTGATTTGTAGTCACTATCAACAACATACCTTCATGGTAGTTCATCCTGTCAGGGACTATGTGTATTGTCATTTTAAAATATCCCTGTTGGGCAGGGTTAGTACACTGTGAAAAGAAATACATTTAAGATTCAAATAGTTATGTAAGCTTTATTTATATAGCATGTTTAAAAGATTGGCCAAAGTGCAGTGCTGTCATCCACCATTCACCTAGATACTAACCTTCAGTTATCAGTAATACAGTAATACCTCACAGATCCGCGTCTCCAGATTCGCGGCTTGACTGATCCGCGGAATTTTCTTCGGAACCTAACTAATTTGCATCCACAAATTTTTCGCAGACCTGTGAAATCCTGCAAAATTGTTTACAGCTAATTTCGTGGCATTCTATACATTTTCATGCTTTTTAATGTGAAATTATTAAGAAAAGTTTAGTTTATTAATTAAGTAATATAAATATAAAAGTAAAATCAACAAAATATCAATAGAAATAAAATATAAATGTTATTTTAATGATATTGAATGTCGCTGATATCATGTACTTACAGTACAGCCATTACGACACACTATTGGCTGGAAGGGTTGAAAGTAGCCAGTCACAGAGCATTAACAGTTTTACATAGCTGGTAGCTATGATGCTTTATGATGTGTTTTGGGAGCATGATTGGGGTCATATTTAGGGTTTAAACTCATTTACACTACAGTATTAGCATTTGTAGTGACTCCACCGAACATCCGCGAAACCTCGTCATTCACGATGGGTCCTGGAACGTAACTTCGTGCATGTGTGAGGTATTACTGTACAGAAATCTGATCTGGTTGGTAATTACATATATACTGCAATGTCAAGTCAGATATTTATGTTAAGTATTTCAAATAAGTCATAAGCCTTTAAGTCAATAAGCCACAATTAGAAACAAACTTAAGGGCAAAAAAGACATTCTTCAGAAAGAGGTTCACGGAACCTCATAGAACTACTGGATTGTTTCTGTCAATGCAGGATATCTGGTCACCCTACTGTTTTTAATTTCTGTTGTACACCGTTGATTGAAATCTCTGAATATGCCTCTGTGTTTGTATTTTGTTCAGAAATACTCTTATATAATATGCTGGCAAAAATAATTTGTTGTTAATGCCGACACATAATCAGCTATTGAAAAGATCCTTTGTGGATTGGATCAGGGGATTAGGTCTGTCATGCTGACATGCAAAGATGGAATTGTTTAATATAGTCCAATATTACACACTGTCCCTATCCCATTTAACATGTGTAATACATTATAAACATAGAAATCAGTACATAGTCAAAAGGTATCTGTGCACTAGGCACCAAATAAAACAAAAAAAATTAATTTAAACATTTAATTTAACACAAGCATTGCCAATTGCAATGTCAAATGCCCCCTGATCTCCTTCTACCAACAGATGCAGGAGATGCAGCAGACTAAGGAGATGACTCTCGCCAGTAACCGCAGTCTTGCAGAGCAGAACCTCAGCCTCCAGCCCAGTTTGGAACAACAGAAAATGCAGCTAACCAAGTGCTACTGCCTTTTACAGGAGCTCTATGAGGCCTACCAGCTTCGCAAATGCACTCTCGGTTAGTTTATCACACTCTCTGTGTAATAGAGTGCTTATTTACCTCAGTGAAGGTTACATAGTACTTTTGTTCAGTTGTATTTTCCTCCCAGAAAAGTCAATGTCAAATACTTAACATTAAACATACCTGATAAACCAATCATTAGAATTCTGTGCAACATTCAGGGGATCTTGCTGGCTTAAACTGTTGGTCATAATTTTCTGATTCTGTTATACTGGTCCAACACTTTAAATAAGCAAGTAATATGACTTCTAATATTACAGCCTATCATTCTTTAATCTTCAGAAACCGTTTACAGAATACACTCTGAATGGGATGCCACATCATTTAGTTTTCCCTGTAAAAACAGTGTGGGGGGGGGTCAAAAAAATCCATTTTTTACTTATACAATTTCTTTAATTATTAATTCCCTACAGCCCACTATGTTTGTTCTCTGTTAAAAGAATTGTCTACTATGAAAAGGCCACAATGATGTTGAATTCTGGAATCTGGTTGGTCAGAAGTTAATTTCCTATAGCAGCAGATCTGACAGAAATGCCAAAAGTTTCAACATTATGACTCTGTAATATGAAAGCGACACTATTAAATTCAAAAGAGACTAAACAGCGAGATGGATATACACTACTCACAAAAAGTTAAGGGTATTTGGCTTTTGGGTGAAATTTATGGAAAATGGAAAAAGTTCACGTTATAGTGATATTATATCATGAAAGTAGGGCATTTAAGTAGAAGCATGCAATGGTGATTTCCTCATCTCAAACAATTTATTAAAACAAAAGCCAACAACAGTGTTGGGTATACCACAACAAAAAATGTTAGTGTCTCAATAATTTGTCATGTGCCCTTGACCATCAATTACAGCTTGACAACGACATCTTATGCTGTTCATGAGTCGACTTATTGTCTGCTGAGGCATGGCATTCCACTCTTCTTGAAGGGCGGCACTCAGGTCATTGAGGTTCTGGGGTGCAGGGTTATGAGCCTCTACACGGCGACTCAGCTGATCCCATAGGTTTTCTATGGGATTCAGGTCTGGAGAAAGTGCAGGCCACTCCATTTGAGGTACCCCAGCCTCCAGCAGCCGTTCCCTACTGATGCGACCTCGAAGAGCTGGAGCACTGTCGTCCATGAAGATGAAATTAGGCCTGTGTTGTTCATGCAGGGGCACAATGACTGGATTAATGATGTTATTCAGGTAGTATTGGCTTGTCACTGTACCATTCACAAGATGTAGGGCAGTTCTGTATTGAGTAGACACACCTGCCCAGACTGTACCACCACCACCACCAAAGGCTCTTCTGATGACAACAGTGGCTGATGCATAGCGCTGTCCTTGACGTCTCCAACATTGTTGGCGGCCATCATTTCTTCTCAGTGTAAATCGACTTTCATCAGAGAACAGCACTGAGGCCAACTGGCTCTTCGTCCAGCGTAAATGCTCCCTGGCCCATGCAAGACAATTATGCCTGTTGCAGGTCGTCTAGCACGCAGACCACGCTGATGTAAACGGTTTCGAATGGTCTGACGTGACACTTGGGTGCCTCTCACCTCCCTTAAATGTGCCTGGAGTTGAGTGGCATTCATCATCCAGTTCCGCAGGGCACTGTTCACAATGAAGCAGTCATCAATGTGGGATGTGGCCAAAGGACGTCCACTTCTGTGGCTCTTCCAGTCTCTCTGTATCTCTGTTGCAACCTGCTGATGACACTCTGTGACACTCTAAGCTCAGTGGCCACGTCCCTCTGAGAACATCCTGTTTTGAAGCCTCGCAATGGCGAGATACTGTTGATCAATTGTTAGGTGTGGTCTTGGTCTCATGATGTCAAAATGTGAACAGCATGATGAAGAGGACTGTTTAAATACCAATTCTAATTGAACCAGAAAATTTATTGGTCGATTCATGGATCAAACACCAGTTGTGAATTTTGCCGTTAAGCACCTTGTTAGAGAACAGCAAGTTATGCAAAAAGTACTGAAACACTGAACAGTTGGACATGTGCATTCAAAAGTGTAGAGAAGGTCAAAGTAAGTTCACCTGTAAAGGTTATAGTGCATTTTAGGTGCATCCTGAAATTTCACCCGAAAGCCCAATATCCTTAACTTTTTGTGAGTAGTGTATATGCTTATAGCTGCTGTATCTGGAACCTTTCACAAATTAAGTGTCAGAAAACATAATCAGTTGAAAAGCAACTTGTTCTTAAATAAATGAGAAACTATTGGCAACAGGGGGAAAACATGTCTATTACAACTTTGGGGTGGTAACAGTAACTTTGCTTCACACCACTCCATTATTGATTATTTTACCCAAATAATTTACAAATTACATACTTTTTTACATGAGATGATGTATCATAATTTCAGCTTTCATTTGCTGATATTAACACCTAATGTGTTAAACAGCTTGGAATATTTTTTGTTTGAACCCTCATATTTATTAAGTGATTAGAAATGTAAAGACCAGAGAGCTGTCTGTGGGAGGAGAGCAAGCCATTTTGAAGCTGAGGAAATATGGAAAATTGAGCTAAACCATTGGGCATAGTGAATAAAGCAAATGTCCAAATAAGAATGCCCCTCAAGTTAAAAAAAAAAAGAAAGGAAGAAAGAAAGAATCCACTGGTGTATCCGCTGGTGTACTACAACCAGACATCAAATGGGTCATCAAAATCGTCATCACAACCATTGTGAGGGTTGTGAAGAATAAACCCAAAATAACAGTCAGTGACATCACCAACAACCTCCACAGGGCAGGGGTGAAGTTACCAAAAGAGTCCATACTACATGATACAAATTATTCATCAGTAGTACAAATCCTAAGAAATAGTGTAAAGAAAGATAGAGATGAGTCACAAAATTCTGGAAAGCAAGATTAACCTCTACTAAAGAGATGGAAAGGCAAATGATCCAAAACATACTCGCTCATTTATTGATTACATAACTCATGATGGTAGGAATTCAGAAGCAACAAAGAAGAAACATTGCTAATTTACAGAGAAAAGCACCCCAAAACACTGCCAACACAACAAAGGACTTAATCAGAGTTTTAGAATCACCAGAGCTTAAGAGACTGGAATTAACGAAACTGGGTTTCGAAAAGCATCACAAAAGAAAAATGTAATAGTTTGGTGAAGTCTGTGGCTCACTGACTTGATTATTGCTAGGTACATGCAACTGCAAATTTGCTTTAAGACTGTCCTTTACTTGTGCAAATATTGCAAATATACTGCACATAACTTTCTTCCATATATAGTCCATATTTTTTTCTGCCATCTCTTTCTTATCCTTTGTTATATTTTTTAATATTTTCTTTCTCTACTTGCATAAGTAACTTTATATCACTGGACAGTCATAAGAAGTATTTCATTGCATGTCATACTGTGTATGGTTATGTGTGACCAATAGAATTTTTTGAAATATCAGAAAACTAACTTTTCTCCAAGCCAAATGTCATTGTGTAGCAAAATCCAGTACATTCAATGGGGACTGTATGTGCTTTAGTCATTTTGTAAAACAGAATGTTTAGATGACTAAGTATGTATTGTTTGGATGATGATATTGCTTTGTGCTTGCTCAGATCACAACTCAGGAAAAAGCTCACTGGACACACTGTTAGCCCTGCTACAAGCTGAAGGAGCCAAAATTGAAGAGGAAACAGAGGTAAAATTAGTTTCAGTATACATAACTTTATGAGCAGTGACAGGTGAAGTGAATAACACTGATTATCTCCTCATCATGGCACCTGTTAGTGGGTGGGATATACACTATATTGCCAAAAGTATTCGCTCACCCATCCAAATAATCAGAATCAGGTGTTCCAATCACTTCCATGGCCACAGGTGTATAAAATCAAGCACCTAGGCATGCAGACTGTTTTTACAAACATTTGTGAAAGAATGGGTCGCTCTCAGGAGCTCAGTGAATTCCAGCGTGGAACTGTGATAGGATGCCACCTGTGCAACAAATCCAGTCGTGAAATTTCCTCGCTCCTAAATATTCCACAGTCAACTGTCAGCTGTATTATAAGAATGTGGAAGTGTTTGGGAACAACAGCAACTCAGCCACGAAGTGGTAGGCCACGTAAACTGACGGAGCGGGGTCGGCAGATGCTGAGGCTCATAGTGCGAAGAGGTCGCCAACTTTCTGCAGAGTCAATCGCTACAGACCTCCAAACTTCATGTGGCCTTCAGATTAGCTCAAGAACAGTGCGCAGAGAGCTTCATGGAATGGGTTTCCATGGCCAAGCAGCTGCATCCAAGCCATACATCACCAAGTGCAATGCAAAGCGTCGGATGCAGTGGTGTAAAGCACGCCGCCACTGGACTCTAGAGCAGTGGAGACGCGTTCTCTGGAGTGACGAATCGCACTTCTCCGTCTGGCAATCTGATGGACGAGTCTGGGTTTGGCGGTTGCCAGGAGAACGGTACTTGTCTGACTGCATTGTGCCAAGTGTAAAGTTTGGTGGAGGGGGGATTATGGTGTGGGGTTGTTTTTCAGGAGCTGGGCTTGGCCCCTTAGTTCCAGTGAAAGGAACTCTGAATGCTTCAGCATACCAAGACATTTTGGACAATTCCATGCTCCCAACATTGTGGGAACAGTTTGGAGCTGGCCCCTTCCACTTCCAACATGACTGTGCACCAGTGCACAAAGCAAGGTCCATAAAGACATGGATGACAGAGTCTGGTGTGGATGAACTTGACTGGCCTGCACAGAGTCCTGACCTCAACCTGATAGAACACCTTTGGGATGAATTAGAGCGGAGACTGAGAGCCAGGCCTTCTCGTCCAACATCAGTGTGTGACCTCACAAATGCGCTTCTGGAAGAATGGTCAAAAATTCCCATAAACACACTCCTAAACCTTGTGGACAGTCTTCCCAGAAGAGTTGAAGCTGTTATAGCTGCAAAGGGTGGACCGACATCATATTGAACCCTATGGATTAGGAATGGGATGTCACTTAAGTTCATATGCGAGTCAAGGCAGGTGAGTGAATACTTTTGGCAACATAGTGTATCAGGCAGCAAGTGAACATTTTGTCCTTAAAGTCGATGTGTTAGAAGCAGTGAAAATGGGAAAAGAGTTTGACAAGGGCCAAATTGTGGGGTGTTCCCGGTCTGCAGTGGTCAGTATCTATCAAAAGTGGTCCCAGAAAGGAACAGTGGTGAACCGGCGACAGGGTCATGGGCGGCCAAGGCTCACTGATGCACGTGGGGAGCAAAGGCTGGCCCGTGTGGTCCGTACCCAACAGATGAGCTACTGTTGCTCAAATTGCTGAAGAAGTTAATACTGGTTCTGATAGAAAGGTGTCAGAACACACAGTGCATTGCAGTTTGTTGCGTATGGGGCTACATAGCCGCAGACCAGTCAGGGTGCCTATGCTGACCCCTGTGGACTACCAAAAGTGGCAACAATGGGTATGTAAGCATCAGAACTGTACCAAGGAGCAATGGTAGAAAGGTGGCCTGGTCTGATGAATCACATTTTCTTTTACATCACGTGGATGGCCGGGTGCATGTGCGTCGCTTACCTGGGAAACACATGGCACCAGGATGCATTATGGGAAGAAGGCAAGCCGGCGGATGCAGTGTCATGTTTTGGGAAATGTTCTGCTGGGAAACCTTGGGACCCGCCATCCATGTGGATGTTATTTTGACACGTAAGACCTACCTAAGCAATGTTGCAGACCATGTACACCCTTTCATGGAAACGGTATTCCCTGATAGCTGTGGCCTCTTTCAGCAGGATAATGCACCAAGCCACAAAGTAAAAATGGTTTAGGAATGGTTTGAGCACAACAACGAGTTTGAGGTGTTGACTTGGCCTTCAAATTCCCCAGATCTCAATCCAGTTGAGCATCTGTAGGATGTGCTGGACAAATAAGTCCGACCCATGGAGGCCCCACCTCACAACTTACAGGTCTTAAAGTATCTGCTGCTAACATCTTGGCGCCAGATACCACAGTACACCTTCAGGGATCTAGTAGAGTCCATGCTGTGAAGGGTCAGGGCTGTATTGGCAGCAAAAGGGGACCAACACAATATTAGGCAGGTGGTCATAATGTTATGGCTGATTGCATCACTGGCATGATTATAATAATATCTGTGTTATTCTGTATCGGCTATAAATTATTCCATCTGGAAAGTGAAAATATACCTTACAGCAAAGTTATGTACTGTAGACGAGAGTTATCTGATAATTACACTAGCAAGCCACAAAGCAACAGGTAACCATTCAATTTTTATATACATGCATGACATGGCAATAGCGATTTTTAACAAGAGTCCAAGTGCATTTTAAAATTGAGATTTTCTTACTCTATGCAAATGAGGTATCGACCAGCATTTCTTCAGTTCATATATTTCTACCAGCAGTCAGTACCTATTTGTTTAATGTGCTTAATGTGAATGCTTAATCTGTAAAAATGGAAGAAAAAAAATAAAACCCATGGTTTCATATTATCCTTGCATGTGATGTCTCATTAAATGTGTCTAGAATAAAGAAAAGTTATCTTGGAAGTAATTGGCAGGGTCCCAAAATTTAAGTACTAGTACTGTTTTTTTACTGTTTTAGCTTACTTTCCTGATCTTCCAACAAAGCTAGTAAGAATGTAACCCAAACAACTGTCACACTGATTATTGCATTACTTAGCTTATATATACAGGAAGGGGGCAAATATATATAGTATCTCACAAAAGTGAGTACACCCCTCACATTTTTGTAAATATTTTTTATATCTTTTCATGTGACAACACTGAAGAAATGACACTCTGCTACAATGTAAAGTAGTGAGTGTACAGCCTGTATAACAGTGTAAATTTGCTGTCCCCTCAAAATAACTCAACACACAGCCATTAATGTCTAAACCGTTGGCAACAAAAGTGAGTACACCCCCAAGTGGAAATGTCCAAATTTGGCCCAAAGTGTCAATATTTTGTGTGGCCACCATTATTTTCCAGCACTGTCTTAACCCTCTTGGGCATGATCACCAGAGCTTCACAGGTTGCCACTGGAGTCCTCTTCCACTCCTCCATGATGACATCACAGAGCTGGTGGATGTTAGAGACCTTGCGCTCCCCCACCTTCCGTTTGAGGATGCCCCACAGATGCTCAATAGGGTTTAGGTCTGGAGACATGCTTAGCCAGTCCATCACCTTTACCCTCTGCTTCTTTAGCAAGGCAGTGGTCGTCTTGGAGGTGTGTTCGGGGTCGTTATCATGTTGGAATACTGCCCTGCGGCCCAGTCTCCAAAGGGAGGGGATAATGCTCTGCTTCAGTATGTCACAGTACATGTTGGCATTCATGGTTCCCTCAATGAACTGTAGCACCCCAGTGCCGGCAGCACTCATGCAGGCCCAGACCATGACACTCCCACCACCATGTTTGACTGTAGGCAAGACACACTTGTCTTTGTACTCCTCACCTGGTTGCCACCACACACGCTTGACACCATCTGAACCAAATAAGTTTATCTTGGTCTCATTGGACCGCAGGACATGGTTCCAGTAATCCATGTCCTTAGTCTACTTGTCTTCAGCAAACTGTATGCGGGCTTTCTTGTGCATCATCTTTAGTAGAGGCTTCCTTCTGGGACGACAGCCATGCAGACCAATTTGATGCAGTGTGCGGCGTATGGTCTGAGCACTGACAGGCTGACCCCCCACTCCTTCAACCTCTGCAGCAATGCTGGCAGCACTCATACGTCTATTTCCCAAAGACAACTTCTGGATATGACGCTAAGCACGTGCACTCAACTTCTTTGGTCGACCATGGCGAGGCCTGTTCTAAGTGGAACCTATCCTGTTAAACCGCTGTATGGTCTTGCCCACCGTGCTGCAGCTCAGTTTCAGGGTCTTGGCTTCTTATAGCCTAGGCCATCTTTATGTAGAGCAACAATTTTTTCAGATCTTCAGAGAGTTCTTTGCCATGAGGTGCCATGTTGAACTTCCAGTGACCAGTATGAGAGTGTGAGAGCGATAACACCAAATTTAACACACCTGCTCCCCATTCACACCTGAGACCTTGTAACACTAACGAGTCACATGACACCGGGGAGGGTAAATGGCTAATTGGGCCCAATTTGGACATTTCCACTTAGGGGTGTACTCACTTTTGTTGCCAACAGTTTAGACATTAATGGCTGTGTGTTGAGTTATTTTGAGGGGACATTGTAGCAGAGTGTCATTTCTTCAGTGTTGTCACATGAAAAGATATAAAAAATATTTACAAAAATGAGATACTGTATATATTTGCCCCCTTCCTGTTTTTTTTTTTTTTTTTTTTTGCATATTTGTCACGCTAAAAGATTTAGATCATCTAACAAATTTTAATATTACACAAAGATAATGCAAGTAAAAACAAAAAGCAGTTTTTAAATGGTTATTTCATTTATTAAGGGAAAGAAAGCTGTGCAAACCTTCCTGGCACTATGTGAAAAAGTAATTGCCCCCTAAATCTAATAACTGGTTGTGTCACCCTTTGCAGCAACAGCTGCAATCAAGCATTTGCAATAACTGGCAATGAGTCTTTCACATCGCTGTGGAGGAATTTTTGCCCACTCTTATTTGCAGAATTGTTTTAATTCAGCCACATTGGAGGGTTTTTGAGCATGAATGGACTGTTTAAGGCCATGCCACAGCATCTCAATTGGATTTAAGTCCAGATTTTGACTTGGTCACTCCAAAACCTTAATTTTGTTTTTCTTGAGCCATTCAGAGGTGGACTTGCTGGTGTGTTTGGGATCATTGTCCTGTTGCATAACCCAAGTGCGCTTGAGCTTGAGGTCACAAACTGATGACTGGCCATTCTCCTTCAGGATTTTCTGACAGAGTGCAGAATTCATGGTTCCATCAATTATGGCAAGTTGTCCAGGTCCTGAACAGGTCCAGCCCTAGACCATCACGCTACCACCACCAAGTTTGACTGTTGGTATGATGTTCTTTTTATGAAATGCTGTGTTGGTTTTATGCCAGATGTAACGGGACACACACCTTCCAAAAAGTTTAACTTTTGTCTCATTAGTCCACAGAATATTTGCCCAAAAGTCTTGGGGATAATCAAGATATTTTTGGCAAATGTGAGACGAGCCTTTGTGTTCTTTTTGGTCAGCAATGGCTTTTGCCTTGGAACTCTCCCATGGATGCCATTTTTGCCCAGTCTCTTTCTTATTGTTGAATCATGAACACTGACCATTGAGGCAAGGGAGGCCTGCAATTCTTTAGATGTTGTTCTGGGTTCTTTTATCACCTCCTGGATGAGTCGGCGTTGCACTCTTTGAGTAATTTTGGTAGGCCGGCCACTCCTGGGAAGGTTCACCACTGTTCCAAGTTTTCTCCATTTGTGGATAATGGCTCTGACCGTGGTTCACTGGAGTCCCAAAGCCTTTTGTTTAAGTGTGACAAATTACAAAAAATTACAAAAAAACAGGAAGGGAGCAAAAACCTTTTCACAGCACTGTATATATAAGCTGACTAGACAAATACAAATTAAGTAATGCAATAATCAGTGTGACAATTGTTTTGATTATATATGTTAAAAGAAAATATAAATATATGTTGAAAAAAAATGCTGCACAATGCATGTGCCCCAAAAGTGACACAAGAGACTTGTCACTTGCTAGTGTGCATGTTATATGAGGAATGTATGTTTTTGATCCTGTTAATGGGAGATTTATGTGGTTAATCCAAATCTAATCACCACCTTCCATGTATTCTTGTCAATGTTCCTACCACTAGAGATGGCATTGAGACTGTTATTCTAAATTACGTAATTTTCATTTTAGAACATGGCCGACTCCTTCCTCGATGGTGATTTGTCTCTGGACACCTTTATCGAAAGCTATCGGAGCAAGAGAAAGCTGGCTCATTTGCGGCGAGTGAAGATTGATAAGCTACAGGAAATGGTGCTCAAGTATTTCCAGATGCCACAGGAATCAGTCGAGCGTGTTCAGTCACAGACGCCCACTTCAACTACACCCTTTCATGGTCAGGCTAATGGCTCCCCGGTTCCAATGGGAGCAGCAATTTCATCCTCAATTCAGTTGACAGGGCAGCAGGCCGCTTTACCCTACCCAGCAGCTCCTTACCCTCCTGTCCAAATGCCCACCATGGTGCCATCCTACACGGGTCCCCTGACACAGCCGTACACACCAGCATTTCCCCAGAGGCCCGATCTTCCCCCAAGGACTGGCTTCATCATGCAGTGAAATAATACTCAAGTATTTTCAAATGTAAATGAATAACCTGGGCATTTTCCCTGTTGCTAAAAAAAGAAGTTTGTTTGTAAGCACTTTGGTCTTGTACAGGTTTATCCTTGAGTGTTGATGGATTATTAAAAACTGGTCTCATTTTTTGTTTGTTTGTAACTGCAGTCAGTATGTTTTTCAGCAGGACATGGCTTACTTTTGTAGACATACAGAAAATGGACCAGTCCATGTTCAACTAATTCTCTAAAGAAAATAGTAGTACAAATATCTTGGAAACTAAAACCATCAAATGATGGCACTGGATCTGCAAGAAATTCTATTTCTTTATGTAACCATTTTTTACATGGTGACTGTGGTCAGTTAAAATTTACAAAATTACTCATTAGAAATACAAATATGTTAATGTATGACATTTTGAAGGGAATGTAAATTACATAATGAAGGAGTATGCTGTGCATGTAAGGAAATGAGTATGATATATTGTCTACCATATTTCAACTAAAATTTTGGATTCAACTGACCAGCAACCAAAGACATTCTTCCTTTCCCTCTAAAATAAGATTTTGTTTTGTTTTTATTTTTTATTTTTTTGTGGTATTCTGATTTAAACATGCTGAAAACTAAACCCATTTCAGTGCATATGCAGTTAGTCATTTCCATTTTAATCCGTCTTAAGGCTGTAACATTATAATTAGAGGTAGCGCACGAAACATTATTAAACTACGAACCCATTTGATTCAAATCCTGAATCATAAGTTACAGGATTTGTATGTTCTATTATAAATGACATTTGTACTATGCATCTCTTTCGAAATTCCTCCACTGTAATTCCATCCAGCAGTGGAACTCTAGGTGTCTGTACAAGTCATGGCAAGTTGTACAGCATTAAATATGTTCTAGATATGGGCAGGTCTCAAAATCTACATATTTGACAAAAACAATACCTGCTGTGTGATTTCTTATCAGTTTTGTCTATGATGAAATTATTGAGAATGAGTAAAATCTTGCTGCATTCAAATGAACAGCCATAACTCAAGTGTGCCTTGGAGAAAAGTTTAGTTTAATTTTTTTCTCCCTTGTTTTAGTGTCTGTCATCCACAGAAGGTGTTGTTATGGCATAATACAAAGTACTCGGTACTCTGTGGTACACTACATAGAACACTTAAGTCAGTTAAGTATAGTATGTTTCAATTGTTTTCTTTAGTGGTGAAATTTTGAAGGTATGTGACTTTTATAAAAATGCTAATTAAAAGAAAATCAGTTAAGTCTATTGAAATGTCTCACCAGTTTTTGAGCAACATTTGCCAAAATCTGCACCACTGTTGCCTTACTGTGGGGAAAAAAATAACATTTAGAAATAGTTCAGAAAAAACAACTGTTGTAATTATTATTATTAGGGGGAAAACATTAAAGTTTCAAATTGGGAAGCACATAATAAATATTATAGCACAGTTTAAAATAATGTTAATCAGAACACATTAATTATTAAATGCAGATCTTTTCCTCTCCTTCTCCCCCTGTTTCAACCAAGTCAGCAACAACCTCCTCTTAGTTTTGATAGATCTCTTAGACCTCATAGATCTGTCAGAACTTCATATCTCTAAAAAAAACTGCCCTCCTCTATTGTCTCTCTCACATAGCACTCAGAAATAGTCTCTTAGCATACATAAGGTTGAACTAGTGATTCAGATGGGCATAGGACTTGGCAATAGCAGTGTTTCTCTACATGTACACAGCCCACTATACTTTGGCAAGGTCACTAACTTCAACCACAGCTGGCTGATAGATGATGCAAAATAAAATTACTTGAAACAATCAGAGGAATGTTCTTTGTTGTTTTGGTTATAAAACACCAACACAAATGACATCACCGTCCCTAGAAAGAAAAAGAAATTTGAATTATTGTGCCTTTACCACTTTCATGAGACATTTTCTCAGATGAACTGCAATATATACTTTTATTGATTATAAATAACTGATCAGAATCTGTCCTCTGGTCTGAGGATTTCAACATCAAAAATGATACCAGACTGCTCTTGCAAATATTAGTGATTTTGGGTCATTGTTTAAATTAATCTTTAAAAAAGTTAGCCCAAGCACCTCAACTGCCACTGTATCATGGCTGTTCCTGCACTCTGACCCCAAATTCCTAACAAACTGAGATATGCAAAGAAGAGCATTTCACTGTGCTGTTATGTGTATGTGACAAATAAAGGCTTCAAAATGGATGAACAAAGTGATGGCATAACCCAAGGCAGCTAATACTAGCTCAGTTTTATAATGATTTACAGTTGGCTGTATGACTGTAGCAAACAGGCTGTTAAGGTAAACCAGTCCTTCAGGGGTTCACTGTTTTTTAAACAAACTTTACTCACAGAACAAGCAAAGCAAAGACACTGCAAAGCTGAAGTGCTGTTTTCACTTGCAATTCATGTAATGTTTCAGAACTGCATGCTAGGCAGGTCTAGAGGTGTGGGATGTAATGAAGGGTGAAACAATAGATTTAGCCATTGTCTAAGAATCAGTGCATATAGTTTGAAAAACTTGCCTTCTGGTCTGAAATGTTTCTTTGTATTAGTTCAAGCTAGTGGATCCACCATTTGGTGTGGGTGGAACTATGGAAAATGAAAATAAAGGGTAGGTTTAATGTAGATAATAATTCAAATGTAATTTAACCTTATCCATTACACACATTTTCCCCTAGAGGTCTATTGCATCTTTAAAGCTCCACAAAGTCTACTATTGATAGAATGTTAACATCTAGAATTCATTTTCGTTATGCCTACATTTGACAATTAAATCCAAACAGTTCTGCCCATTCAAAAATATGCTATGTCATGAAATATGTTGTTGCTAAAGAAAAATCTGACAGACATTACGATGCACACTGTTCAGTTTTTCAGTAAGTGCTTTAGTGTAATTGTCAACAATCACCTCCAGGTCACCAAGGAAATACCAGGATTACTTTTAGTCCAAGGAGATGAAAATGGTATATAGAGGGTTAGGGTTAGTATTTCTAAAAATCTCATATAGTTGTGATTTTGGATGTGGTGTCATGCAAATTTCACAAAGAACTGAGGGCAGGACATCCGTCAAGTTTTGTCTTTATTTATTTCTATTTGCCTATTTATTTATTTATTTTTTAAATTTCTGGCCGCATCTTTAATGTATCAATCACATACTTATAATCCCATTGAGGGTCACCATATCCATTAAAGATGAGAATTTTAGCTGTGTTTAAATCATTATTTTCAAAAGAATAGGGACACCAATGTTTCTGTCCCTCGATCCACCCTGCTAAATTATCAATAAAAGGTTGTACAAAAACACTAAAACTGTGATTATACATCCAGTTGTTGGGAGTTTGCTTAGACTGGCCATTTCTACCTTCTACCTCTTACAATACACACAAAACGCAAAGACGACAGTGACAATACAGACACAAAAGACAGTTTGAGGAGCTTGCGCAGTGTGAACAAGAACACAAAGTCAAATTTATTTATTTTCAGTTTAATGCTATTTATGTTCTAATTTTCTAGTGGTCTGTTTTAATGTGCATGTGTGATTACTAAGGTGCTAGGGTTTTTTTTTTATCTATAAATCTTTTTCTTCTAAGTGGAGCTATATTAACTATGTGGTAGCAAAACTTTGACTCTTAATGATCAGTCACCTGATCAAGTTCTGTGGGGTCAGACTCTGATCCAACCATGGATGATAACTCTGGGAGACTGTTCATAAACATCTCTGCAGCAGCAGTTTTAGGCAGGTGTGAAAAATTGGTGCAAAGTAAGAATGCTTTCAAAAATAAAAGTGTTTATAGTTTTTTTTTTTTATCAATTAACAAATTGGAAAGTAAATGAACAGAAGACAAATCCAAATCAATATTTGGTGTGACCACTCTGTCTCTTTATGTTATCCCAGAAAGACTGGATGATGTTGAGATTATGGCTCTATGGGGGCCTTCTGGTGGTATTGCTTGATGGATAAGTACGTGCCTTTAACACCTTTAATCCTGAACAAATCTCCAACTCCATTTACAAAAATGCAGCCCCAAATTTGCAAGGAACCTCCACCATGTTTCACTGTTGCACAGACTTCTCCAGACAGTAGCTGGGTGTGCCTGGGTCCCAGTGGTTTCTGCCAGTTCTATGCTGATGACACTGCTGGACATCTTCTGATGTTGAAGGGAAGTAAGCATGATGTCTTTCATCTGCTGCATTAAGCTTCCTTAAGAGGTCACAATCCTCAACATTGCCTGTTTCTTTGTGTTTCTTCAGAACAGCTTTAAAGCACATCTTAAAAACACAGTCTGCTTTGAAATCTTTTCTTGGGACTTTGCTGATGCCATGGTGTATGACCCGTGACATGAAACTGTCTTCCACAACCTCACCTAAGTAGTACAATTTGACTGTTCTTTACAAAGTTTTAAGCTTCTGCACAGCTGTTTCTGTTTCATTTAATGACTATTTTTCAACGTACATACAACCACTACACAGTCAGCAAGCCTGAGCAACTTGTTATGGTGGTAAGGCATCCAAACAATGTATCATAAGTGCTTCATAGGTCAATGCGAAATTTGACTGGGTGCCAATTTAGTGTGGCTAAGAGAGGAATAAATGGTATATATTTTTAAAAGCATTCTAAGTTTACTGCATTTTTTCACACCTGCCTAAAACCTTTGCACAGTCCTGTGTGTTTAACATGGCAAAGTGCATATATCAAGTCTAAGACATTAATGAATGAGATGAGATGATGGTCAGAGCTTCAGAGCGGAAATGTTTTCTACATCTGAATGTTAGAATGAGATCCATGGTGTGTGACCTCCACTATGAGTGGGTCCTCTTACATTCTGATTAACTCCTACTGAATCTAGGATGGTCACTGCTGTTCCGTAGACTTATTATTTGTAGCTACATATGCTATATTAATATAAAGAAATTAAATATTTATGTCTAGGCTTTTGTTTGATGCCTAGATTATCATCATAAATAACTGTGAAACCTCCTCCGCTGTAAGGTTGATGTATATAACTATAAACAGACGACTAGCTTCATTTAATGCTACATACGTGTTTGGTTTAATCACCATTTCTGTTAAACATAGTACAGTGGAACCTCGGCATACTGAATTTTGCAAGGAATGAACAAACGGAACCAAATTGAATGGCGGCTAAATTGTGCTTGTCAGTACTTGTTTGGGTCAGTGGAAAGCCAAGCAAAGCGAGTTTATGAATTTTCAGAATTTTTTGTCAGTCAGTGAAAGCTTTTTTGAAAGAGTCAACCCACGATACCAACATTGCTTTTGGCATGTGTTCAAAAGCTACATGATTTTTCACCCGTTTTTTTGTTGACAGATTGGTGGCATAGGTGGTATGTTTTATTTTTAGCCCAAGCTTGGTGGCACAACTTCCTGTGAGGACCCTCGACACGGAATGCTTGGCTTGGGTGAGTTCTTTGTAAGCAAACATACAGTTTACATACGCTTTGTATTGGTAATACTGGTAATATTATTGGGTGGCTGGAACAGATTATCTGCATTTACATTATTTCATATGGGAAAATTTGTTTCACAACACAAATTTTCACCTTAAGAACTCGCCTCCAGAACAAATTATCCAGTGTACATTAAACTACTGATCAGTAATAGTTTCATTAACAATAACTTTTTTTAGAGGTAAGAGACACAATATTTAACAGTCCTAGCTTCAGAATGATCACTTGCTGCTGCTAAATACTGTTTTGACTTACAGATAAAATAATGTGATTTAGTGTTCACTTATGGCCCTCAAATGTTCAGTAACCCTGAACATTACTGTAGATGAATAAAATGAACATTAAAGTGATGTATATTGCCATATATTATCAGTAGTAAACTTTTGCTCACATATTAGCAGTGAGTTTCCTACTTGTCCCTCTCATCAGTGAACTCTAAACTGACATAAAAACAAATATTACTCAGAATGATCAAAGGTACTGTGTGGCTTCTCTGTCCATAAACTCATGTTCTAAATCTCTGTCCACTCATGTTTTCCCAGAGGGCAAAGAGCAATTCTTTCCTACACTGTATAAATACATCAGGTAGGGGAATATGAACACAGAAATAAAAGAGCAATTCACACAAGCTGCAGGGTTTTTTTTATTACGCAAAGCAAATGAGTGGCTATGTTGGAGATCTCAGTCCTAACCAGGCTGTGGCTCTTGAACAGGTAAGTATGGTACATGTAATCCACCTTACACTACAATATTGCACCTAAATCTATATGCATTTAAAACAGTTGAAATTGCTAGAAAATTTGTTGTCATTTTGTCTAGTTGCATGAGAGAATTGAGGATGTATATGTCCAGCTGCCCAATCAAAGTGACCATTATCTGCTTCGCTGGCTCCGAGGTAATTGGCAAATGATTCACGGTTGATGTTTTTCCCATATCATTTAGCCATTAAAAAACACACACAGGTATTTGGCATTTTAAAAATAAAACTTTTGGAACTATATCACAAATATTACAAATATTTAAATAAAACAAAGTGTTTTAAATAATTACAAATGTACTCTGTAAGCAATATCAAGGCATAAAACATTTGCATTTAATTATATATAAAACTATATATACAGGCCTTGCACAGAAAGTTATATCTACAGAATTCATTATCTCACATGCTGAACATAAGAATATTCCTAAAGCAATGTTTGATAATTCATTGATATTTTGATATTTTCTAATTTTGAATAAATGAGCATAATGGTTGGCTCGGCTAACATATATTAAATAAGACAGATTTTCCTTTTATGTGCTTGATGCTGGAAATTTGCTTTTGGCATGCAACAAATCATATATTTCATAAGTGCAATCATAAACATTAAAAAAATAGCAGTTCAAATCAATACCAAGTCAGCTCAAGTGTAACAAATGAAAATATTCAAGATTACAAATGTAAGGCAGAAAACTCAGTCCACTGATGCAAAAATAGTCAATTAACTTTTTATTCAAAGTTTTATTCAAAGAATATTTTCTAGGGTATGTGTCAGCGTTATATCATTTTTGTGTGGCTTCTTCAGATCATTTTACATCTGCCCAGTTAAAAGTTTGTTCATGTTTGTCCTAATGACTTGCAATTTTAGCATATGTACCACAAGAGAAGTTCAAGGTGAAATTCCTGTTGCATCTGTGGTAAATATTTGTAGTTCCCTTCACCTGGATTTTTATCATCTGCAAAAATATTTGCTTGTTCCTTTAAAACCATTTTAATGATTGAGATGTATCCTTTTTACTATAAACAACTTACAACAATCATGTATTTGCAAATTTAAATATTTCAATTGCAAAAGTCGTAGGCACCTTAAGTTCTGACACTGTTGATTGGTAAATGTTGGTTTTCCAATTGGTACATTGTTGGTTTATGCTCTATTTTTGTTATTCCATTGAATAATATTTCTTGCACTTGTTACAATGGTATTTATTTCTTAAATATTTAAAACAGTCCACCTGGCACCAACAGTCATGTTAGAAAGCTTCTGAGTTCATATTCTGAGATATAATGTGAACAGTTAACTGAAGCATTTGATATGTATCTGCAGGATTTCAGGCATTGTCGCATTAAATTCTGTTTTTGTTTTTTTGTAGCCAGAAACTTCAACATCCTGAAGGCTGAAGCAATGCTTAGAAAGGTGATTCTTATTATTCCTTATTAATCAAATCTATTTTGATACAAGTCTTGGTGACCAAACACATTTCTCTTTTAAGTTAAAACATTTTGCAGCTATGACACAATTACATAAGTAAGGAATTAAACATACCAGGACAAACAATTATGAGAAAATAATCTGTGGTGCACAGTGCAAAGTGGAGTATACAGAACAACATGCCCTACTTTTTTCAATTTTTAGTTACTTTTAGTGTTGTGGAAGTTTTCTGCATATTTAATAACACAAGAAATTTAGCTTTCACCAAAGTGCAAAGTCCACCATTCTTAAGATTTTCCCAGGGTTAGATTACTTTAAATAAATGTGTATTCAGTCATGAGCATTAATATAAATTTCTGACTTCTGAGCCTTTTCCTACAAATCAACCTACAAATCTTTAAACAACCTGTAAGCAAGCAAGTTCATCAATGTGATTGATTTCCAGCATTTGGAATTTCGCAAGCGTTTGAAAGTAGATTCAATCCTAGAAGACTGGAAGCCACCAGAGGTAAAATTCACAAGAGACAACATAGTTTATTAGTAATACTTTTGCCTTATAGTGTGAATTTTTACTTTTATATATTATGTGGGATGATGTGTTCAGGTAATTGAGAACTATGTCTCTGGTGGAATGTGTGGTTATGATCGAGAGGGAAGTCCAGTCTGGTATGACATTATTGGTCCCCTTGATCCAAAAGGCCTCCTCATGTCTGCCTCTAAGCAAGACTACATCAAGACCAAAATTAGAGACTGTGAGCTTCTACGGAGAGAGTGTTTAAGGCAGTCTGAGAAGGTAGAGACAAACACACACACACACACACACACACACACATATATATATATATATATATATATATATATATATATATATATATATATATATATATATATATATGTGATATGGGACATATATATATATATATATATATATATATATATATATATATATATATATATATATATATATTGTTAAACATTGCCATTTATTTGGGAAACATGACTTATAATGCAAAAGATGTTTTTCTTATTTAAGGATAGTGGTTGCATGAAGTCATTAATTATCACATAGTTGTTTGACCTAATGATAACTGAAATCACCCAAACAACAATGTTTGGCCACATTATAAACACAGAAGTACTTGTGTGGAGGTGGGATCGGCTCTGAGCCCCTTCCTGTTTGCTATGGTGATGGACCAGTTGTCAGAGAAGGTCAGTCAGGAGTCTCCTTGGACAATGATGTTTGCAGATGGCATTGTGATCTGTAGTGAGAGCAGGGAGCAGGTGGAGGAAAACCTGGAGAGGTGCAGATTTGCGCTGGAGAGAAGAGGAATGAAAGTCATTCGTAGTAAGACTGAGTACATGTGTGTGAATGAAAGGGAGGGAAGTGGAACAGCAAGATTACAGGGTGAAGAGGTGAAGAAGGTACAGGAGTTTAAGTATTTGGGCTCAACAGTCCAGAGTGATGGAGAGTGTGGGAAAGAGGTAAAGAAGCGAGTGCAGGCAGGTTGGAATGGGTGGAGAAAGGTGTCAGGAGTTCTGTGTGATAGAAAAATATCTGTGAGAATCAAGGGGAAGGTGTACAAGACAGTGGTGAGACCGGCCATGCTGTATGGTTTAGAGACAGTGTCACTGAGGAAGAGACAGGAGTCAGTGCTAGAGGTAGCAGAGCTGAAGATGTTGAGGTTCCCTTTGGGAGTGACAAGGTTGGACAGGATTAGGAACGAGTACATCAGAGGGACAGCTCATTTTGGACATTTGGGGGACAAAGTTAGAGAGGCCAGATCAAGATGGTGGACAAGTTCAGAGAGGGAGAATGAGTATATTGGTAGGAGAATGTTGGACATGGAGCTGCCAGGCAGGAGGCAAAGTGGAAGGCCAAAGAGGAGGTATATGGATGTAATAAATGATATATGAAGCTAGTGTCTGCAAGTGTTGAGGATGCAGAAGATAGAGATAGGTGGAGAGAGACGATTCGCTGTGGCGACCCCTAAAGGGAAAAGCTGATAGAAGAAGAAGAAGACCCAAACAACAATGTTTGGCCACATTATAAACACACAGGTACTTGAATACAAATGACCTGCATGGTCGAGTTGCCAGGAGAAAGCCGTTATTGCACCCATGCCACAAAATACCCGCTTTCAGTACGCGAGACAGCACCTAGACAATCCTCACAGCTTCTGGAGCAGAGTCATTTGGAGTAATGGGACCAAAATTTTGCTTTATAGTCACAACCATAAACGCTTTGTTTAGAGAGGAGTCAACAAGGCCTACAGTGAAAAGAACACCATCCCCACTGTAAAGCATGGTGGTGGATCTCTTATGTTTTGGGGCTGTGTGAGCTCCAGTGGCACAGGGAAGTTAATCAAAATTGATGGTAAGATGAATGCAGCATGTTAGAAAATACTGGCAGACAATTTGCATTCTACAGCACGAAATCTGCACATGAGACACTCTTGGATGTTCCAAAATAACAATGATCAAAAGCACAAGGCCAAGTTGACCTTCCAATGGCTACAGCAGAAAAGGTGAAGGTTCTGGAGTGGTCATCACAGTCTCCTGACCTCAATATCACTGAGCCACTTTGGGGAGATCTCATGCAGTTTGTGCATGATAACCAAAAGGTTTACAGGAACTGGAGGCATTTTGCCACAAATGGGCAACTATACCACCTGAGAGAATTAAGGACCTCCTGCACAATTATTACAAAAGAGCGCATGCCATCATTGATGCTAAAGGGGATAATACATGATATTAAGAATTAAAGGTATGCAAACTTTTGATCAGGGATTATTTCCTCATTTTCTTTATTGTCATGTTTTGTCTTATATATGAACTTGAGTCCTATAAGAAAATAAAATATTTTTGTTTTGGCTTCTCACTGATGTTTTTTTTAAAAGATGGTACACATCTTCCAAATTCTCCCAAGGTATGCAAACGTTTGAGCACAACAGTATATACACCGATCAGCCATACATTCTGAGCAGTGACAGGTGAAGTGAATAACAAAGATTATCTCCTCTTCATGGCACCTGTTAGTGGGTGGGATATATTATACAGCAAGTGAACATTTTGTCCTCAAAGTTGATGTGTTAGAAGCACGATAAATGGGCAAGCGTAAGGATTTGAGCGAGTTTGACAAGGGCCAAATTGTGATGGCTAAATGACTGGGTCAGAGCATCTCCAAAACTGCAGCTCTTGTGGGGTGTTCCCAGTCTGCAGTGGTCAGTATTTATCTAAAGTGGTCCGAGGAAGGGTGGCCAAGGGTCTTTGATGGACGTGGGGAGCAAACAGAAGGCTGGCCCGTGTGATCCGATCCAACAGACCACCTACTGTTGCTCAGATTGCTGAAGTTAACGCTGGTTCTGAAAGGTGAGAGAAAGGTGTCCGAATACACAGTGCATTGCAGTTTGTTGCGTATGGGGCTGCATAGCTGCATATGCAGGGTGCCCATGCATATATATATATATGTATGTATGTATATATATATATATATATATATATGAGAGAGAGAGCAAACATATACATATACAGTATATATGAGTATACATATTGTATGTTAAAACTGTGAGATTTTTTTTTTTTTTATCAGCTTGGGAAACCAGTGGAGTCCATCACTCTTATCTACGATTGTGAAGATCTTGGCCTTAAACATATCTGGAAGCCTGCAGTTGAAGCCTATGGAGAAGTAAGGCACGACATACATAGTGTACATAATTGATAATATTTGTATTTTATATTATATTTATTTACATGTGTGCAGATTTTGACCATGTTTGAGGAAAACTATCCTGAGGGTCTTAAGAGGGTTCTTCTTATTAAAGGTAGTTAATAAGATATGATCTTCCTGAATGAGATGAGTGAGTGATTATGTATTAAGCTATTTTATTTTATTTTATTTTATTTTATTTTATTTTATTTTATTTTATTTTATTTTATTTTATGTTGGGTCATGATCTAATTATATAACAAGAACCACTGTATGTAACCTGTTAAAACTTTGTTTCTTTTTTCTTGCAGCTCCTAAAATCTTTCCTATTGCCTACAACTTGATCAAGCCATTCCTGTGTGAAGAGACTCGGAGAAAGATTATCATAATTGGCTGTAGGTCTGCTGCATTTGATATTCTCATTTTTAGAATGCAAAAGAAAACTGATGCAATCTCTATTACATAAAGATAAGCATAAAGTCAATTTTAAAAGGTTTTATTTAAATAAATGTACAAAAATGTATTTTATTCTCCTGCAGCCAACTGGAAAGAAGTACTGCAGAAATATGTAGCACCAGATCAACTGCCCGTCATCTATGGAGGCACAATGACGGATCCAAATGGAAACCCTTACTGTAAAACTATGGTGAGTATATCTACAGAAATGTGTTTACTGTAAATGGAATAGGAAAAGAAATGCCCAGTCTCAGAGTTTGCAGTTTAAAATTTTATGTGTTCAGGTAGGATGACATTAAATGTCTTATGGCAAAAACAAGACAAGTAAGTTTGGTTTGACTAACATACGATACATAATATGAAGATGTTGTCATTGCCTTTAGTAGTTTATTATGATTATCTATATTGCTACAGTCTAACATTACCTTATAACTATTTCAGATGTCCCTATCACAGTACATGCAATTATCCATACCTAGTTCAAAAATAGTAACGCATTACAGGTATTAATACTTAAGCTTTTTTATTGTCTGTTATTATGTTAATGGAAAGAACAGCAAATATTCTAAGTAAAAATAAGGGCAAAATATATTTCTGTAAACAATTATTTTTCAAAAAAAAAAAAAATTCTAGAAATTTCTGTTACCAAACACAAAATCTTTTATATGGGTCCACTAGGATCACCTCACCCCCACCTCACCCCACTTGCTCTCAGGTGTTAATATGTATCAAGTGTGTATCAGTGTGTGTATGACGATTTTCTGCATATCACCCAGTGTTCTTGGATTTCTGACAAATTTTTGAATGTATTCTGTCTCTTAGTGGCAAATTGTTGTGTAGCCTGTTTATTTAATAAAGAAAGTTGCAATAGAATTGTCTTGTCATGCATTGCCTTGAAAAAGTAAACAAAAAAGCAGTTTCCTTAAGAATAAAAATTTAAGAAGATTTGGAAAACTTGCAATGCATATACTATGTAGAGTAGTTTGGGGCTGTTTTTTTTCTGTTGTTGCTTATTCCAGCCCCAGTACATAAAACTCAACACAATCTACTTAGTTGCATTTTTCTTCCAGATTAAGTATGGTGGTGTAGTGCCAAAGTCTTACTACATAAAAGATTCTGTTGATGTACAGTATGAAAAGTGCATCACCATCAGCCGTGGTTCTGACCACCATCTGGAGTGTGAAGTCCTTGTCCCTAACTGCTTATTAAGGTGAGTAATTATTTAAATCTGTCTTCCTTGTCTTTTGAAGAATTTCTTTGGTTCAAAAATTATTTATTCATCCATTTATGCTAATTATAGATGGCAGTTTGCTAGTGATGGTAGTGATATTGGTTTTGGTATCTACATGAAGACCAAAACAGGGGTGAAACAGAAAATCACAGAAATGCAGGAGGTGTTGCCAACTACGCGTTATAATGCACACCTAGTGCCCGAGGATGGATCCTACACGTGTGAAGAACCAGGCATCTGTAAGTACAAACTTGTGTTAAATCAGTAATGATGTCCCAAACAAAGCAAAACCAATGTCCTAAGATTTATAGTCGTACCTTTTGAATGTGTACTTGACTTTTAATTAGTCTGAGGCAGCAGTACCTCAAGTGGTTAAGGCTATGGGTTGTTTATCAGAGTTCAAGACCCAGCACTGCAAAGCTGCCACTGTTGGGACCCTGGGCAAGGTCCAGAAACCCTCCCAGAGGCGTTGTATGGTGGCTGACCCTGCACTCTGACACCAAACTTCCAAAGTTGAGATATGCAAAGAAAACATTTTACTGTGTGGCTTCTTCTTCTTCTACTTCTTTTTCTGCTTCTTCTTCTTCTCCTTCATACCACAGCACTGTTACATTTTTAAGTCTAGTTGGTCAGAAGGTGATGATTTACTTTCTAAAACAGCAGCTCTTATAATAGGGATGGCAGTAGTTCTAAAAAATCATAGGTTACTATTGGGGTGCTTGTTCTAATTTGTTATCATTTTAATACTAAGAGCTATTTCACAGGGACTTGTGAGACAACATGCTTCACAATATCTAAGGGTAGTATTATATTTTTAAAAAAAGTAGCCATTCAACCTGGGTTAGTCTCACCTGGGTGAGCTTCAGGTGTCAGTTCCACAGGAATGTCTTCATTACAGAGCACTGCATTTTCTAGTTTCTCTGTAACATGTTTTTTTGCTTTTTGTGTTACTAACTTCTAGAAATAGTAAAAAGAGAAGCTGATGAGAGAATCTGTAGAGTTTGATAGAATATAATTGATAGGAGGAACTTTCCTGGATGTTCTACAACATTAAATGTAACCATAAACCTTTAAACATGAGGTGACATTTAACAATAAAGTTATAAGTATTAGCAGGTTGCTGTGATACAAAAGGAATAAAATAAGTCTGACCACATCGCACCACCTTATAATTGATTATTATCTCCTCATTATTTTCATTCCTTACCTAAAACATATGTAGGAAGACACAACTCAAATATGTGAAAGAAATTAGAGTTTATATTATACTATTTTATTCCTCATAATGACATGTTTTATGACCTTTGGAATATATTATTTGTAGAGCTATCCGTGAACAGTGTAATTTTGCATCTCTCTACAGATGTGCTACGATTTGATAACACTTACAGCATTCTTCAGTCAAAGAAGATAAGTTTCACAGTGGATGTTGTTCTACCTGAAATGCACACTCAGAACTTGGAGGAACAGCCATGACTTGAGAGTACTTCATGTAGCTAGTATGAGACAAGGTCAATGTCTAGTAATTATATCATGTTAGAGATACATTTGAAGTTCAATCGTCACATTTGTACAATACAATGAATGCCAGTGGGAGACAATGTTTTTTTCAGTGTGAGGTTTCAGATCCACTGTCACCGTCACCAGGATAATATGTTTACTGAAGATAAACAAATCAATATACTGGACATATACACAGACACATACACCTTGGGCTGTATTCAGAGCTGGCAATAAAATCCTATAATTTAGTTAATTTACTATAAATTAGTTAATTAATAGGCAATAGGCAATTAAAATGCCAGATTTGTGTATTCAGTGTTGGCCTCAAATTGCATTCAATGTTTTGAGTGTATTTACAGCTCCAAACATGACTTTTAGCCTGACATCAAACCATCAGACTTTGGTGCTTGACTTGTTCAAATGCTCCTTGTTTGTTCAAGCTAAAACTCACATTTAAGTGACACATGCACTCCTGCCAGTGTGTGTAATTCTCATATAGCGTATTAAAACCTCAACTACCTCTGTTTAACTGAACTCTGAATATGACCCATATGTGTCTATACACCAACACACAATTCATACATACAGTTGATTTTTTTGTTTGTTTTTGATGTAAAAAAGAAAAGAAAAGAAAGAAATCATGATAAATCATGTCAGATCTTTTCCAACCTTTAATGTGCCAATCATCATATTTCAAGTAAAACAAAGAGAAACATTTTCACATTTTATGGGCTAAAAAAGAAACTGATTAAAATAAAATACTGGTTAAAATAAACCACAGTTTATGTGTAATACAGTTATATTGGACTAAGGGTCTATCAACATGACAGATTTGGATTTGCCAATTTTATTCCACTTAGATCTATCAAATTGTGGAGGGAAACACCTGTGCACAGCCCTCTTCAAGTCATTCAAGGCAGGTTTTATGCCAAAACACATTGGTATTTAGAGCTATCCATGATTCCCTATCTTGACAAGAGCCCCAGTCCCAGCTAAAGAAAAACTTTCTTGGTATGCTTTTTTTTTGTGATACGAAGCCTTGTTTTTGCATCAAACCTATATTTTAGTATTATGGCCCAAACGTTCTTCTTTGGTCTAATAAAAAAACATCTTACCACATTTTTGGGGTGATTTGGGTGATTTTGTCCCTAAAATGTTTACATTTGTTTTCACTTTAGATTGAAAAAGATCTGACATAATTAATCTTTGCTTCATATGTTTTGTTTTTTTTGTTTTGTTGCCATTTGAAATCTGCAAGTGTGTAGACAAGAGTGTGTAGGCTTTTTATGTCCACAGCACAGAGTACACTGCCTACACACAAGTTACAGTTAATACTTTGTTTTGGATTATTACTAAGTCATTATCAGTATTGAAAGAAAGACAAGTTTATATTTGTTTTTTAATTATGACTTTATTGGTGTAAGGACATTTGGGGTATACATCACATGTTTTAACCAAAATAACTGTAGATATTCTGGGGGAAATTTGTTATTGATTAAATGATAGTTGATGATGATAGTTCTATCATTATGAGTTGGATAATAATGCTTAAAATGCTTAACTTGCATTTCTTCACATTTCTTTTCGTATAAAATTATTATTATTATTATTATTATTATTATTATTATTATTATTATTATTATTATTATTATTATATCACAAAATAAATGCTTTATTTTGGTGATAATTATTCTTGAATATTGCTCGGAGTTTGGAGAGTATCTTGTAGTTTGTAATTTTGTGCTAATTTGTATTAAAATGTTTAACTTGATTAATTCAGCAGTTTAACATTGTCTTTTTTTAAACCTAAAGGTACTGTACCTCTATCACTGTAATCTATCATAGTATCAGGGTCAGGTGTAAAATAACTAGTCATGTGTGAGCCAACCTGATCTTTGTGTGGAATATAGTTTATAAAAAAATGTGGAATATAATTATATTATTAAAGTGACATAGTAACATGCCCTGCTTTCTAATATCATTGCCATAATAATCATAAGAATATGGCTATATTATTTCATATTAGCAGTTTATAAAAGGGTAAAGCATACAGGTGATACAGCACGTATTCTTAGCAATTATATACCAGTACTGTTGAATACTCTATTCTGAAACAGCATATCATTTGCTGCAGCTGATCATTGCATATTAGTGGAGATTTAAAATAGTAGAAGCACTTTGTTTGGTAGTTTACGAGGTGATTATTAGGTTCATTTTGAGAGGTCTACCAATTATCTTATAAAAAAGTAGTGTTTCCAGGTAAGAAGATTGTGCTCTCCAATAAATGCTGAGATTCTTTTTTTCCTGTGCAAAATGCATTTGCAATGCTATGTTTTAAAGCCTGCTGCCCAATTTGCGTTATTCTTTTGTCCCATTAAAAGATGTTACTTGAAAATAGATGAAAATGCACACTTTGACATATTGCAGATGCAGGAGTTAGGGTAGACTTTAACATGACTTTTCTGTCCCATGAGCTACATCTCACTGGAAGTTTTTTTCGTTTTTCACACCATTCTGTTTAAGAGAATACTAGCTACTGTTGTGTGTGTGTGTGTGTGTGTGTGTGTGAAAATCCAAGGAAATCAGGAGTTTCTGATAAAAATGGAACCATTCCATTCAGCATATTTAATGGCAAATATAATAGTGTAGTACAAAAAGTGTACATTGATAGACAAGATATTTTGGACAAAAGTCCTTCATTGTGTTGGTGCAGACTCATGGCATCAGGCTTTGAATACTGGAGGCTCATGGAGTTTTTTTATGTTCTTTTCATGTCTGGGTGGGTTTACCCTGGATGACCACCCAGAACATGCCAGTAAGTGCACTGGCTACACTAAATAGTGTATGGTGATCTATGATGCAATAGTGTCCCATTCAGGGTGTATCCCTGCTAATGCGTATCAGTTAACTTTGTTCATTCATCTTCAGTAACTGCTTTATACTGGTCAAGGTCGCAGTGAATCTTAATGACACTGGATGCCACACTGGGCTTGTGTTTTTCTGGAACTTGTTCATGAAAAAATGCACATTGGCAGAATCCTGAATCAATAACTACGTCATTGGAACGCTGACAATAAAGTAATGGCTTATACAGCCTACATGATGCACTTTTATACCCAAGTTGTTTGGGATGCAGCAGTTAGAGATCGCCTGCGCGTATTTTGCGTTGCGCATGTGCGGATCATCTTAATGTCGATGCGCGTGACGTCACCGCGCCGTTACCCGAGGAGCGAAACAAACATGGCGACAGAGTGGAGTGGACAGGGCTACCTGCTAACTTTAGTCGTAGTCCTTTGGAGCGCTGTGGGGGGTCGAACGGAGACGACGAGTGTTGGCTGGAGCCAGATATTGGGCATGAGACTGGAGAGGAGCAATAAACCGGCCACAATCACCGAGGACGGTGTCATTCAGGTAACGGAAGAGAGCAGTGTCCAGCTCAGGATTTACGGGCTGCAGCTCAGTTCGGACTCAGCTTCCCAGATCCGGTTCGCGGAGATCGACGAGGATAACAGGACTTGTGTCTCCGATTTTACCAAAGATATTAGTGTCGTAAATTACATGAACGTTAGCAGTCGGGGGACATCAGGTGTAGTGAGTGTAAACGTCAAGCCGCTACGAAAAACTGAGCGCGAGCGGGAATATGTCGCGTGCATCAGGAGTCAGGAAGACAAGTGGCACCTGCTGTCAGAGAACGACGGTAGGTTACGAGTTGTGGAGGAGAAAACTTCTCTGCTCCCTCTATGGCTTCAGATCATCCTGGTGTCGTGCCTGCTTGTCCTGTCCGGTATGTTCAGTGGACTAAATCTGGGGCTCATGGCATTAGATCCGATGGAGCTTCGCATAGTGCAGAGTTGTGGTACTGATAAAGAAAAGAGGTATGCCCGCAAAATCGAGCCCATTCGTAGGAAGGGTAATTACCTGCTTTGTTCCTTATTGCTTGGTAATGTCCTTGTAAATACCACGCTTACTATCCTGCTGGATGACCTTATCGGATCAGGTTTTGGCGCAGTAGTGGCATCCACTGTGGGCATTGTGATTTTTGGGGAGATCGTGCCACAGGCACTTTGTTCTCGCCATGGTTTAGCGGTTGGTGCCAACACCATCCTGCTGACCAAGTTCTTCATGCTCCTCACCTTCCCACTGTCATTTCCCATCAGCAAGCTCCTGGACTTCATTCTTGGCCAGGAAATTGGAACAGTTTACAATCGGGAGAAGTTGGTGGAGATGCTCAAGGTGACAGAACCATACAACGACTTGGTTAAGGAGGAGCTCAACATGATTCAGGGTGCATTGGAGCTAAGGACCAAAACAGTGGAGGATGTCATGACACCACTGAACAACTGCTTCATGATCAAATCTGATGCTGTGCTAGACTTCAACACCATGTCCGAGATCATGGAGAGCGGCTACACACGCATCCCAGTCTACGAAGATGAACGCTCCAACATCGTTGACATTCTGTATGTAAAGGACTTGGCCTTTGTTGATCCAGATGACTGCACAACACTTAAAACTGTGACCAAGTTTTATAACCACCCAGTCCACTTCGTCTTCCATGACACCAAACTGGATGCCATGTTAGAGGAGTTCAAAAAAGGTGAGTCATTTCACTGTAAGTAAATGATTAGGAATTGTTGACCAAATTTTTAAAAAGTCTTATCTGTCGAAATTCACTTGTCAGTCCAAGTCAATTGGCAGTCCATAACCTTGCACTGCTGAGGAGCTGAATCAATAACCATATGGCTTTTGTATTAGCTTAGTCTGCAGTGTTTTTGTGCAATCACATTAATTATTGAAACCTGTTTTATGCTGCTGAAATCATCTGTTGGTTCTAAAGTAAATGTCTTTTTAAAATCCTCATTCTATTTCTTGGTGAATTGTGTGACTGTAATTTATGGTGTTTTGGTATTTGTTGATTTATGCTATTTTATGTTGGCCTTCTTACACTAAATCATATGATTCTGTAACAGCTCTCAAACCAAATCCTAAAAATGTCCATTGACTTAAGGTTGCTTGTGGCTTGCAGATATGAGCAGCTCTTAGGGATTTATGCAATCACTGCAGCACTACAGAGACATGCCATCAGGACCATGGCTCATTTTATGTGTTTCCACTGATCACAAAAAAACTAAAAAAACTGAATGAATGGTAAAATGCTGACTCGATCATCTGCAGTCCTGAAGTAGCTCCATGTGTGTTTAGGGTAAAACAACTTGAAATTTGAGGAAAAGTATGCATGCTGATTTGGATGTTTTTATGTGATTTGACGATAGTGTAATCAAATATATGACAAAGGAGGCAGCTATCAATTCACAAACTGGACACACACTGCCTGGCTGAAGAAAAAAAGTCACACACTAATATATTGTTGGACCACCTTTTGATTCTATCTATCTATCTATCTATCCATCCATCCATCCATCCATCCATCCATCCATCAGCTTATGCAATGTCACAACACTGACGTAGTATTGATGATGGAAGAGTAGGACCACAGCGTAAAGTCTACTCCAGTACATCCCAAAGATTATGAATGGGGTTTTGTTTAAGACCAATCCATGTCTGAAAATGATGCATCATGCTCCATGAACCACTCTGTCATAATTCACAATTGACTCATCAGACCACATGGCCTTTTTCCATTGCTCGGGAGTTCAGTCTTTATGCACACTAGCAAAATTATGGCTTTTCTTCCTAATTAGCCTGTCTGATAAGTGGTTTTCCTAAGGCTACACATCTGTTTAGTCCCAATCTCTTGAGTTCTCTTTGCATTGTGTGTGTGAAAATGCTCTTATATTCACTATTAAACATAACTGTGAGTTCTACTGTTGCTTTTTTTCTAATTTGATTTCACCAAACGTTTTCCGACCACATTTCTTCCTTGAAGATGATGGTTCACTACGATAATTCTAGGTTTTAATAATGCGTTGGACAGTTCTTTATCCAATTTTAGTAGTTTCAGCAATCTTTTTTGCCGTTTTGTTTGCCGATTACATACTTTAACATTTGTACCAAAACAATGTAAAAATGGTTTTATTTATGTTATAATCTTGTCTAGTCTGCACATTTGGCCAGGGAACCAGTTCAAATACAATCAAATACAATGGTAAAAACAGTCCATTTTGATCAAATTATTGAATCTGATGACATCTGTCTTTCTCTTTTTTTCTGTCTATTTATATAGAATTATTATTGTAACCAGATCTGATTAGATATTGAAATTGACATAACCAGGTCAAATCGTTTATTTAGTGGCTTCCTTCATATTGAAGTACATGTTTATCAGTCGAGTTCATTTTGTTCACTTTAGAGGGCTTACAGTCTTTAAAATGCTACAGTTTTATTTCTGGTTGAGCTGCATGCATAAGAGAAACATATTTTATTTCAGGAAAGTCCCGATATCTAAATTTGACCAAAATATATTTTGTATCTTGGTCCAGGCAAATCTCACCTGGCCATAGTGCAGCGGGTGAATAATGAGGGAGAAGGAGACCCTTTCTATGAGGTGCTGGGTCTGGTGACACTGGAAGACGTTATTGAGGAGATTATCAAGTCAGAGATCCTGGATGAGTCTGATCTCTACAGTGAGTTGCCTTAAATGTAACTCTTTTTTTCCCTTCATTTTTATGAATAGTATCCTTTTAATTAGTTTAATGTTTGATTTCATTCTCTTTTAGCTGACAACCGAAACAGAAAGAAGGTGGACCCAAATAAAAATAAGAGGGACTTTTCAGCCTTCAAACATGAAAGCGAATCCAAGGTGAAGATCTCTCCCCAGCTGCTCTTAGCTGCTCATCGATTCCTGGCTACTGGTGAGTTTATTGCATGTTCTGAATTACTACACATAATTTGCATACAAGGACTATTTTATATCTAGATAACTCATTTTGGTATACATTTTGTTTTTTCCAGAGGTGAGCCTTTTCAGTCCACTCCAGATCTCTGACAAAATTTTGTTGCGAATCCTCAAGCATCCTGACGTCATCCAGGATCTGCGGTTCAATGAAAATGACAAGCGCTCACAGCAACACTACCTATATCAGCGTGGCAAGCCTGTTGACTATTTTATTCTCATCTTGCAGGTAAGCCTTAATATGTCACCTGCAAATTGAAAACTCTTATTAACGCATTTATGCCCTTTTTTTATCAGGGAAACCTACCATACTGGTTACTTTGTACTCATACACTTACTGACTATTGTCCATCTGTTCTGGATGGAATGAAAGCAACAGGACCACAGCTGAACAGATATTATTTGGGTGATGAATCTCAGACAGCAGTAACATGGCTGAGATTTATAAACAACCCTGTAAACAGGACTGCTGGGTCCACATTAGTTCTGTGGTCACTTAACTTTGATGATGGGCTAGAGGATGATTAACATAGTGCACATCAGGAAAAATCAGCATTAGTCTCTAAATGTTCAAAGTTGATGTGTCTAATAAATTATGCAGCAAGACTGCAGATTAAAAAATCCTGTCAAAGCTGAAAACACCACTGCTTTGTCAGTATTAGCTACTGAACACCTTTGGGATGAACTGAAATCCTGATTGTACCCCATACCTCCTCGTCTGACATCAGTGCCTCATTCATTCTCTTGAGGCTGATGAGCAAATTCTCAAATCCTTGAGGTAACAGCAAAGGGAGGACTAACTCTTGAATGGGATGTTTGAAATGCACATAAGAGTCTGATTTTCAGGTGTTCACAAACCTTTGACTATACTCTATATTACATTATTGGAATTGGAAAGGGATAACTTTAATTTCCTTATTACTGAATACTGATGGGTTACCAGCAGTTTTAAACAACACAATTATACATTAATATTAAAAGTCCATGTGTCATTGGTATGTATTTTTTTAATAATTATATTTAGTGCCACAAATTGTTGTAATTGTTAATATTGGACCAGTGGACCAATATTAGCCTACATGTATACATATACTATTTGTGACTAGCACAGTCAGCGCACTTTAAATGTCCTATGCTTGTTTACCATTAGTGATGGCTTACGGGTGTCCTTCGACTTGGTGTAGTGTTGCACAGTGAGGGGTGGTGCAGTGTTTATGACCTTTTTGGAGATAGTATTCACAAGCTCTGCTCTTCACTAATTGATCCCTCTTACGTAACAGAGCTTGTGCATCACAGCACCGCTTGCACCACTTCCTGCCTCCCGTGTCACCCCCCACACAAACCCACACACAAACAGAAAATAAATCAATACTTTCCCTGGTTCTATTTTAGTAATGGCGAAATCCACTAAGAAGCTCACAAAGAGACAAACAAAACCCCTTATGTACTGTGTAAGACATTTCTTCATGCTAATAAACTATATGCTATATTACTGGTGTTGCTCCCAAATTCCAATTTTGCACACAAAACCAATGCAACAGCACTTAAACAAAGAACATGGAATGAGAGTTCAGTGTCTGTACTGTATTCCTGATTCTGCAGAAGCCCACTGTGAACCAAGGTATGGATACAGGAAGTCATGTCCTGGATTTCATATCCTGGACCTATATTGTGGCTGGACAGGGACTTCCTGGGAACTTTGCAGTAAAGAGCAGCAACACATGGCTTCAGTGGAAGATATGGTTTATTTGCAGTACTATGCCAGCTGTTGGGCAGACAAAGAAAAGAATGTTAGGCTTTCATCTGGCCCTGCCAACTGGACCGATGACAATAGGTTATATTGGGGAGAGGGCAGAGTATTTTTTCCTGCCATTTTTCACTGCCTCTTTCTTTGCTTTAAGAACCTCTTGGGTTGCTTTCATTATATGTTTTGGATCATTATACATCTGAACTGTAAAGCAGCATCCTATCAGTTTTGTAGTATTTGAATATATCAAATGTTCCCTGGTGGCACCATACTTTCACCTCCCTGGCCAGGGTTCAAAACTATCCCACTGGAAGGTTGCAAGACAGTGCACCCACTGTGCTTGTTCCAACCCTGAATAAAAATGGGAGGATTGTGCCAGGAAAGGCATCAAGCATAAACTGTGCCAAAATAAATATACTGATCATATGTGGCGATCCCCTAATGAGAACAGCTGAAAGAAGAACAACTTCAATCAACAGTCACATCATCAATAACACCTGTGACACCGTTCTATTGGCAGTCATACATATCCATGCTTAGGATGCTGTCCTTCTCCATTTCCGTCATTCAGGTACAAGTTAATCTGGTTTTGCTCTGTCTAAAAAATTGTGTTCCAGAGCTGGTCAGGCTTTTTTAGATGTATAGCAAAGTCTAATCTGTTCTTTCTTTTCTTGAATGTTATCAGTGGTTTGCATCTTGTGCTAAAGCCCTCTGTATTTACCTTCATGAAGGTTTCTCTTGTTTGTAGACTTTGACAGTTGTACATTTACCTCCTCAAGAGTGTTCATGACATGGCTAGATGTTGTCGGGTGGGGGGGGTTAGGTTGTTCTTTGCTTTGCTTACTTGGTCTTCCAGGCCTTTCAGTGTTGCTGAGTTCACCAGTGCATTCCTTCTTTTTAAGAATGTACCATATTGTTCGTTTGGTCACTCCTAAAGGTTCTGCTATTTCTCTTATAGGTTTGTCTTGTTTTTTCAGCCTAATGATCATCTTTAATATGCATTTATACCTTATTGGACTGCGTATTGAGAATTCCCAAGAAACAGCCAACATCAAATAAGTCACAACAAATTGAATCAACTTCAGACCTTTTAATTCCTTAATTTGTTATAAAATAATTTAGAAACAGGCCAAACCTGGCTATGCTTCATCAGTCAGTTATTTGAGCTGTGAACTGTTGACTTTTAGGGTGAACATGGCAGATTTTAAAACATTTGTAATTGGACATATTTATTTAGCATTTTTAAATGTGCAATGTCTCCAGTGTCAGTGCTTTAACATTGATTAGTAAAGCTGTAAAGCACTATCTACAGTGAGGGAAAATAATTATTTGATCCCCTGTTGATTTTGTATGTTTGCCCACTGACAAAGAAATGATCAGTCTATAATTTTAATGGTAGGTTTATTTGAACAGTGAGAGACAGAATGACAAAAAAAATCCAGAAAAATGCATTTCAAAACAGTTATACATTGATTTGCATTTTAATGAGTGAAATAAGTATTTGACCCCTTCGCAAAACATGACTTACTACTTGGTTACTACTACCCTTGTGGGCAATCACAGAGGTCTGACATTTCCTGTAGTTGGCCACCAGGTTTGCACACATCTCTGGAGGGATTTTGTCGCACTCCACGATGTGAGATCTTTCATGGAGCCTCAGACTGAGAAAGAGGGAAAGTTATTTTGTGTTTCTTCCATTTGCGAATATTCACACCAACTGTTGTCACTTTATCACCAAGCTGCTTGGCAATGGTCTTGTAGCCCATTCCAGCCTTGTGTAGGTCTACAATCTTGTCCCTGACATCCTTGGACAGTTTGGAATCTGATTGATTGATTGCTATTGTGGACAGGTGTCTTTTATACAGGTAACAAGCTGAGATTAGGAGCGCTCCCTTTAGGAAAGTACTAATCTCATCTTGTGTTTACCATACACTGTGCATTTTATACTATTCCCTATAGGCCTTTAAGTTATGTAAATTGTTTAAGCAAATCTTTGAAACATTGGATGTTTAATCCTTCAAGTGCTCTAAAAAAAATCAATGCACCACAGTAAGTAATCAGTCAGTCAATTATAACCTATTAATGAGCTTGTGTCAAATCACATAGTAAAAATGTACTCAATTAAAACTTATATATAACATTACATTTATCATTTATATATATAATTAATTATAATTAAAATAATATATAACATTAGCTAAACATTATAATATAAATAGTATAATATATACTATAGTATAATATATAATATAAATATATTTAATTAATACAGGAGGGCTATGTGACTGAATTGTGCTGTAATTCTGGAAGTCAAGAAGCTTGTCATTTCCACCATGTGCAGCTGATATAGCTCATAGTAAAATGAAACAAGGTTCCGCCAAGACCAAGGTGCTTCATAAAACAACACCGAGCTACGAAACATGGGCAGTGCAGACAGACAATACAATACTCTACCAGACAGATACATTAAATAGCACTGACCAGTATGCAGTCTGTATGGACCAAGAAAAGGATGCTTGTAAAATATGTACAAAGTTGGTAGAGGCATTCAGAGTGTGATGTGCAAAAACAGCATTAATGTGTCACTTTAAATTGTAATGTGCAAGGAACAATCTGGAAAATGATGGCAGAAGGGTAAGAGTGTGTGTGAGGGGTGTGTGGGGTCATCCACATTGCTGTCCACTAGCGCTCTCAGCACATTAACACCATTCTGTATTACCTCCTCACTTCTGGTTCTGATTTGTTGGCAGGGCTTTCAAAAACAGTGTGTAATTGAGCTTTTACTTATGCGTGCACCTGAACTAGGAAAGCAGAGGTGAGAATATTCCAATCGTGTGTCATGCAAACAGATACCCATATCTGGTTTCTGGTTTTCTGAGGGGAAACTTGTAACTGGGGCAAGGAGATGCGAAAAATATGAGGAGTGAGACACTGAAGCCTGTGTGTGTGGTCTGCTGACTGCATATACACTATTCATGCTGTGATCTGGTTTCTTAATCCTAGGATTACTGCTCCCACACCTCTCTTAAGGTTTGTATCATATAGCCTGTTTGAAAATAGGCAAGCGCAGTTTGATGGAGCTATAGGAGCTGGAAAGTTCATAGACACTCTGGTGTGATTCAGAAAACAACATTGGAGTCAGTAAAGTCAAATGTTTGTTTTGTTATAAGGTTTATGAGTTACTTCACAAGCACAGGAAGAGCCAAAGCTGCCCAATGCTTATTCCTCTCTAGTAAGACAGTGAGATTTGTGAGCAAAAGGGGTGTCTGTTTTTATTAACTGGCTTGCACTGAAACCACCAGTTATGTCCCCTTTGCCATGGACAGTAATATTAAAATTTTCTTTTTATGTATTTATATATATATACAGTATCTCACAAAAGTGAGTACACCCCTCAAATTTTTGTAAAAATTTTTATTATATCTTTTAATGTGACAACACTGAAGAAATGACACTCTGCTACAATGTAAAGTAGTGAGTGTACAGCCTGTATAACAGTGTAAATTTGCTGTCCCCTCAAAATAACTCAACACACAGCCATTAATGTCTAAACCGTTGGCAACAAAAGTGAGTACACCCCTAAGTGGAAATGTCCAAATTTGGCCCAATTAGCCATTTACCCTCCCAGGTGTCATGTAACTTGTTAGTGTTACAAGGTTTCAGGTGTGAATGGGTTAGGGTTAGGAAGGAAGCCTCTACTAAAGATGATGCACAAGAAAGCCCGCATACAGTTTGCTGAAGACAAGCAGACTAAGGACATGGATTACTGGAACCATGTCCTGTGGTCCGATGAGACCAAGATAAACTTATTTGGTTCAGATGGTGTCAAGCGTGTGTGGCGGCAACCAGGTGAGGAGTACAAAGACAAGTGTGTCTTACCTACAGTCAAGTATGGTGGTGGGAGTGTCATGGTCTGGGCCTGCATGAGTGCTGTCAGCACTGGGGAGCTACAGTTCATTGAGGGAACCATGAATGCCAACATGTACTGTGACATACTGAAGCAGAGCATGATCCCCTCCCTTTGGAGACTGGGCCGCAGGGCTACTGCATGATATCCAACATGATAACGACCCCAAACACACCTCCAAGATGACCACTGCCTTGGTGATGGACTGGCCAAGCATGTCTCCAGACCTAAACCCTATTGAGCATCTGTGGGGCATCCTCAAACGGAAGCTGGGGAAGCGCAAGGTCTCTAACATCCACCAGCTCTGTGATGTCATCATGTAGGAGTGGAAGAGGACTCCAGTGGCAACCTGTGAAGCTCTGGTGAACTCCATGCCCAAGAGGGTTAAGGCAGTGCTGGAAAATAATGGTGGCCACACAAAATATTGACACTTTGAGCCCAATTTGGACGTTTCCACTTGGGGGTGTACTCACTTTTGTTGCCAACAGTTTAGGCATTAATGGCTGTGTGTTGAGTTATTTTGAGGGGACAGCAAATTTACACTGTTATACAGGCTGACCTACAGGTATATCACATCATGTGCAGATGATTAGAACATTGTTACAGAGCATTTGAAGGAGGCTTGTCTTATTTAAACCTCAGACATTTGGTTTGCTCTTAATTGTTGAAGTGAGAGGTATCACTATGGTGAGATTCAAAGAGCTCTCTGAAGCCTTCAGAAAGAAGATTGTTGATGCTTATGAGTCTGGTAAGGGATATAAAAAGATCTCAGAGGAATATGTAATGAGCCATTTCATTGTCCAGAAAATCATTTACAAGTGGAGAACATTTTAAAACGACTGCAAACATGACCAGGTCAGGCCGTCCAAGCAAATTCACCCCAAGAGCAGAACACAAGATGCTTAAAGACGTCTCCAAAAACCCTAAAATATCATCATGGGACCTACAGCACGCTTTTGCTACAGTTTATGCCAAAGTGCATAAATCTACAATCAGAAAAAGACTACACAGCTTTAATTATTATGAGAGGTGTGCAAGAAGGAGACCTTTGCTGTCTACAAAAACATGAGGGCAAGACTGAAGTTTCCCAAAGAACACAGAGACAACCTAAGGTCAAGACTTCTGGAATAATGTGCTTCAGACAGATGACTCGTAAATTGAATTATTTGGGCACCATAACAGGGCATGTTTAGCGTATAACAAATACAGCATTTCAGCAACCTCATACCAACTATGAAACATGGAGGTGGAAGTCTTATGGTTTGGGGATGCTTTGCTGCAGCAGGACCTGGCTGGCTGTTTAATAAGTGTAAAGTGGTATTTTGTTGTTTACATATATATATATATATATATATATATATATATATATATATATATATATATATATATATATATATATATATTAGGGCTGTCAATCGATTAAAA